>NC_136500.1:28771350-28816350 GCF_053919585.1 Euprymna scolopes
AAGAAAAAATGTTGATAATAATCCGCAAAAATAAAATTATTAAATAACACTCATCTCAATAATGGATTCCAATTAAATAATATATAAACCTGCTGCGTACTTATTAATACAAATAAATGAAGAACGAGTTTTAACCTTTCGAAAAATATACAGTAATCTTACAAAATAAAAAAAAAATCTAATATATATATATATATATATATATATATATATATATATATATATATATATATATATATACATTGTGTACAGAAAGTTGTTAGATTAGACAAATCATTGGTACCGTCGGTTTCATTCTCGAATATTGGTTGAAGATAGCTTGATAAAGATATCTTAGGCCGTCCTAATTATCGGGCATGAAACCGACGGTACCAATCTCATCTAACAAATTTCTGTACACAAAATATAAATACTCTTATATTTCGGATTTTCCTTTTAATTGAGCACTCTGCTGGATTTCTTTTCCATAAAAAACAATCGTATACACAGACACGCACACTCACATATATATATATATATATATATATATATATATATATATATATATATATATATATATATATATCAAAGGCATACGTAAAATTATATGCCCGGAAATTATTGCATTCTTTCAAATAATGCAAATACACGCTAGTGATTGCACTACTAGATAACTCATTCCTACTTACGTATTATAATTCTGGGTCGGATATTATTAGTAGTAATTTAACTAGGTTCTTGCATGATATGTTCCTGAATTCCACACCCACTTAAATGTTACAACAGTGTATGATTTTAAATTAATAACAGTTATTTCATAAGTTTAAATAATGTGAATTGTATTCTTAACCGAAAATGTTAAAGGTATGCCATACCAACCAGTATAAAAAGTTTGTTATGGAATGTTATATGGAATTGACTAGACTGTCACTATATTTATCCATTGTGGAGCGTTTGTGGTTGTTTTTTTTTGTTTTTTTTAACATAGGCGGTTACCACTTATCAAGGCCGATAGGCCACTCAAGGATAAGGGTTCAAGAGTGTAGAGTAGTCAAAAGGACAATATAGTAATCGATAGTAATGGAAGTTCGGTAAATTTGTTTACTTAAGTGGAACGGCTCATCAGAAACTTGTTCACGTTGGACTTGAAGATCTAGGAATAATCCTTTCTTTAGATGTCGTAAGTTATATTCTTAGGACATGTAGTCATAGTTATTATTTCATTTGGATCAAGATAGAAGGCATATTGTAAGGATTAAAATTGTTGTTTAATATATGTACGTTATTATAATTACTTTAGGATACTGTTTCTGATTCAGTTTGATTTAAATATATGCTAAGTATGTGAATGTACCTTTAAAATCGGCACGTCTGCTGTTGATATAGACTATTTACAATCTTTTACATGCATTAATTGTATAACATGTATGTACTACTTTAATATTACCTACTGGCAATGTTTACCATTCTATTAATTCTTATTATCATCTCAGATAATTCTTTAACTTTTCAAATTGATAAATGTAAACGCAAAAATATAATAATATATAATTGTGTACACACACACACACACACACACACATATATATATATATATATATATATATATATATATATATATATATATACGTATCTTGTGTTAAACATTATGACATTAATTACTAAATATATTTTTTGTTTTTTGTAGGTAAGAGGTTAACTTTTCACATTGGATTCATATGAGGTAGGCTCTCAATTTATGGTTTTCTCTCTCTGGCTCTAGCTGTCTATCTCTCTCTCTCTATCTATCTATATATATATATATATATATATATAAATATATATATACACACACACACACACATATATAGATATATACATTTATGTGTTAACGCAAACACACACACATATACATATATGTATACACACACGTATATATATATATATGTATATATATATATATATATATATATATATATATATATATATATATATATATATATATATATATATATATATAGTAAGATATAAAATGGATATGGCGATTAATCTACACTGAATATCCTGCTTTTCATCCACTTTAGGATTCTTCGAAACGCGGAATATTCAGTGTAGCTTAATCGCCATATACATTTTATAACTTACTAACTAGCTCTACCTACGTATTGAGCACTTTTGAAGTAAATACTTAAAGCTTACGCATGAATCTATATTTTCGTATATTAATTTTATGTGAGTAAATTAAGTAGGTATATATATATATATATATATATATATATATATATATATATATATATATATATATACTGACGTTGCCTGGAAATTAATAGTAAGTGATCCGATTGTGATGTTTGTACTATTAATAATAAGATCATTAATATAAACACTTAATTGCAGTAAGACCAGCAATCCTAATAGTAATTGGTACATTGAAACAGTCAATAGTAGAAATAATCATATAAGAAATAATAGCACAAAAGAGATTACAAATAATCGGAATACTACTTTTACCAGTACTACAACTAGTATCAATACTAATGTTTATCATAATAACAGTAAGAAAAGACATAAAATAATATATCAAATGCTCAAAATATAAAATACGGGGTAAATGATAAAGTGTTCGACATAAAAATAACAATACAGCTTTAGTTTAGAATATTCATTAAAAAAATCAATTCAGGTAACTTGATTATATATTAGAGCTGAGATCTATTCAATGAAACCGCATTCGGCCTCAATCACCGAATTGATACGGGTCCGAATTTGAGAACATGCCTTTTTTCCACAAGCGTCGGCGGAAGCTCGGTAAATATTTTGAGAATACTCGGCGGATGGCGGTGGTAAGGCTGACATTTTTGTTGTCGGAAGTCATGTTGGTGGTGTTCTCAACATATGACCAAACGAAGTAGTCCCGCGGCTTTAGTTCGGGGAAAAAGTTGGCCATTGAAAGAAAAGTACATAATCGTAGTACTCCTTCTGAAGCCAAACCTGGGTCCCATTGGACTTGTGAGTTGGCACCGAGTCCTGTTGCCACAGCCAAGGTCTGCTAGAGGTAACCTGATTGTACCAAGGAATTACAACGCCGCTCAGCACATCTTTGGTGTTGACTTCCAAGCCGTCTTCGAAAATGTGAAGTGGTATGATGTGGCCCTCATTTGAAACCACACGATAAACCATAACTGTGGCCGGAAACTTTGTTTTCATCACCCTGAGCTCGTGCATGTTATTCGTAACAACCCAGCTATGCTTTTTGCTGATGCTGGCAATGGTGCTGCTGTCATAACTTGGATCTGTAGAGAGCATGCGACGTACGGCAGACGCATCTACGATTTCGCCCGTTGAATAGGGTGTCACTTTTAAACATGATATAAGGCTCCTATCGTTCTTAGGATTTGAACACAACTGGCAAACTAGTAGATAGTTTGCAACGAAAGAGACAACCCGTTTTCATCACATTGAATAGAATCAAGTCGTCTTTTCTAGGACGACAATTTTAATGTCTCACCTAGTATAAAGAACGTACAAAAATAATAATATTAGTCAATTAGTAGCAACAATAACAATACAAAATCACAACAATCAACAACTACAAAAAAATAACAATAACAATAATTATACTGCTACTATTGATAACTATAATAATGATACAACTACTACTACTAATAATAATAAGGAGAGAGGAACAAGAAGAAATTTATAGGTGTAGCCTCCACTGCTACCACAGTAAATAGCTGATTAGGGCTCAGGAGGATGAAAATATCGAGGAAATGCAATATAAACCAGACATCCAGGTGGAGAGCGCATATTAAAATGGGACCTTGGGAGTATTTACTACCACCCGTATTCCAGTGCAAGCAGAAAACAGTCAACATTTATAAAATAAATGAGTTGTGCTTTACATAAAAATATTCATTTCGAAAACGTCTCTATCATACCAAAAGAACTACTGTTTATTTTATACGTCGATCCATTCAACTTGTATAAAACTTTTCAAATGCATTGTGATGTAAGATTGTGTAAGGTGTTAATATTGATCTAAACCGTATGCTCTGCCTTCAATCGAATTATTTTGTTTAAGATATGCCGCTAGAAAGCATATCTAATAACATTGCCACGCACATAAATTACCTTCGTGCGAAAAAAAAAAAAATCGGCCCAGCCGTTTATGACTTTAATACAGAGCGAACTCATATATACTTGGAGACACACACACATAAATTTACTTTTTATATAATCGTATAACACACACACAAACATATATATATATATATATATATACATATATATATATATATATATATATATATATATATATATATACATACTAGTCTGAGTACTCTGCGTTGCCTGGTTGACATGAAATTCCGTTGAAGCACATTTGTATACTAATCATTTTCATCATGGGCAACGTGTATACTCCCACAACAAAAATAAAAGAACGGATGAAAACATGCAAATGTATTCGCCCCCAAAAAGAAGTACGTGATACCCTCTCCAGCAGATATTTTGGCAGAAGGTCTACAAAGAGAAGAAACTATTCTCCGGATATTGAGCACTAGAAAGAACCCTCCAACAAAAAATATAATTGAAAATAAATCATTACAACTTTTGTTTCAGTAAAAATAGCTTCGAATACTCATGCGATCGAAAAATAAATCTACAAAAATAAATTCAAAACACAATTAAGGTAAATTTTTCGTCATTTTATATTTTTAATGTAATCCTCCCCCCAAAAGTTGAATTTGTCATATTTTGGGGTTCGTTTTGTTTATAAAATTGTTAGGTGAAAGTACAAAATGGTCTCATGTAAAATGATTAAATTTATCGTTATTGTATGTTCAAATGTAATTCCCTCTCTCACCACCAAAATAAAAACAAAAAAATTGTATTAATCTTGTTCCCCCGCCTCGATCGCCAAACTTGAAAAAATGCTAGAGCTGACATGTCTCGTTGAACGCTTTGCGGTCATGAAGTGGGAACTCATTTTCCGTTGAATTTATATAGAAAACTGATCCCTCGCGCTAAAATGTTAATTTCTGTTTTTTGTTTTTTTAGATTTCTTCTTTCATATTATTTATAAAGACTGTTAAAACGTATTAGGCCCCCAAAAAGTAGGTCTCAATATTTTTTAGGGATTAAACAACGCGGGTTCACGTCGTAAAATGTTACCATTTTTAATTTAAGATATTAAATAAATTTGAAAGAAAATCTGTTTCGCAGGCAATTAAACACACTAGCTATGGTATACTTATTGTAATAAATCTTGGGCAACACCGATTAAATTTAAAGGAACAGATAATATATGGCATGATGAATTTTGCTCACATGGAATATTGGGCAGGTGTCTGACTAACTCTGCAGTCGTGGGGATGCAAGTAGATGAGGAGTTTAGTTTTAATTATTTTTCTCTAACCCCATACCCCCTTCCCCCGGGTATCGGCGTTGAAAATTAGGAAAATTATGTATTCTGGATAAAAAGTGTTTCAAAAAACAACTTACGAATTATATCCGCGTACTTATAGTTTACATGGCCAAAGAAAACTACTAAGTACAGTATAAGAAACGGATAACACAACAATCTAAATAATTATAAAACTCTAATGACCTTGTAACGTGTGTTGTAACCCAACATCCGGTTTACGACTTATGCGTACATAAACATAAACACATAACTGTGTAAACAAATAAACACAAATCGCTGGACCGATGTAGTTCGACCAGACGGGCGTCCTTAGAAAAGCGAATATCTTAAATTTATTGAATTAAAAACTTCAAGATATGGGAAGCAAACGCCAAACGTGATTACAAATAATACGTATAATCATCGCCCTGTTTCATATACACGATACATATTATACTAAATAATCAATGCGGCAATAAAACGTACAGTTTTCCTGTGTAAGTTTTCAGCGTCCCAATGTTTTTTTTTCGCTTTTAAATTATCCAAGTAAACAATTGTTTCATTCATTTCTATATTATGTTTAAGTTATTATAACACAATTTTCTTACAAATAAATCTACTTAAACCATGTTGACAACCATAAGAGCATTTTACAACGGCAATTTAAACGAAAATAAAACGTATTGTTTTACCGTGTACGTTTTCAGCGTCCCAATTGTTTTGTTTTTCGAGTTTAAATTAAAATATATATCACAATTTGAATTTAAATTAAGGTATTATGGTATCTGCTGAGTGTACATTTACCTATAAGTATGGCAAACACTTATAATTAAATGGCTGTAAGATTTTTTTCAAAAATAAACAATTATAAAAAAACGACTCGTAGAAATCTATCTATATTCGCTTTTCATTTGAATAAACTTTCATAGAAATGTTTCTATTATGTCATAAAACCTATTTTCTTTATGTCACAAATGTTACGCTCATACATTAATTCCATAGCTAACATAACATACTGACCTAACGGGTCAGGGGTGGTCTAGTA
Source organism: Euprymna scolopes (assembly GCF_053919585.1). Taxonomy (NCBI): domain Eukaryota; kingdom Metazoa; phylum Mollusca; class Cephalopoda; order Sepiida; family Sepiolidae; genus Euprymna; species Euprymna scolopes. The sequence continues at coordinate 28,777,758 of NC_136500.1, forward strand.
ACACATGAAAAAAGGTTACTTAAAAATTTAGAATAAGCTAAAAAAAAAAATCCTCCGAATTAAAAATAAAAAGAATAAAGAATTAAACCATCAGTTATTCTACTTTGGTTTTCTGGTTTGACAATTAAACAGTGTCAGATTTCAGATAAAATAAATTAAATCAAATATAAATTGAAATTAAAATAAACTAAATAATTAAATTTTTAATTACATTTTTAAATAATGCAAAGTTGAAACGAGGCTATTAGATTGAATATGTAATATTATTGATCTAATTATTTAAATAGATTTAATTTGATGTGGTATGCAAATGACCGTAACTTAATCAATGTAGATATGGTTTGAAGAATGCTATATATATATATAGAAATTAAGCATAAAACATAATGTTGTCTTTGACAGAAATATCCTATCATGGCATAATATTTCTTGACCACTAGAGGTGTACACACATATCGCTTTTATATTTCTTTGAACATGAGGGGGGTGGGGTTGTACACACAGACAAACACACGCACGAACGCTGCTACGTTATATATATATATTAGATATATAGATATGATTGTTGAGCTGGATTAAATCCGACGATATGAAATAAAATGCAGGTGGAAGGACCTGGATACTCAACGTTTCGCCCGACCTATGCGGGCTTCTTCAAGAGGGACGGTCACTGACGAGAGAGTCGGAGGACTGGGGCTATATATAATGATGGGGGAGAGCAGCGCGTTTTCCTTATGTAAATTAGATGTCATATATACATGTATATACATTTTATGAGAGAAGAACTAATTAGAGTAAACTAGTGTAGTGGATTACGTCTAAAAGATAAAATATCGTAGAGATTAAAAATTGTGTTTGGAAATATAGCGGTGATAGATTAAATAAATAAAATGACACGAGATTACCAGAAGAAGCCCGCATAGGTCGGGCGAAACGTTGAGTATCCAGGTCCTTCCACCTCCATTTTATTTCATATATAGATATATAAATATAATTGAACCTCTAGAATGTGAGAGAATATGAAATTATTTCCACAACCAGACGACGTTGCAGATCACAATAGCCATGACAGCAAATAAACCGGAAATCCAAGACTCGAGTTTCGTCAGTTAGACACATTCGAATTCGGGTGCGAGGCGAGCACTCTGCCAACCGAGCAAACCACCACCCACACAAGAAAGTATATTAACTAACACAGATCAAGCAAACTGCGGCGAAATTTCCTCGGTTGAATGAACCTACTTCGTCTCGAACAAGGGATGTAGTCATCACAATCAGCTATAACCCAATCCGTTGTCTCACAAGTAGGGATTTTTATACTCGTTAAGAAGGCGATTGGCGCAAGTTTACAGAGCGAGCAGTCAACAATTGAATCTTCAGAATCTGAGGGAATATACAATTATTTCCGCAGCCAGACAACGTTGCAGCTCACAAGAACAGTGGCTGCCAAACAAGCGGAAGCCCAAGACACGAGTTTGCCTCTAATTTGGACTCATCAGTTGAACAATGCGAACTCAGCATTCGAAAACCAAGCATCTTGCATGCGAGGGGAGCACTTTACCAAATAATCTAACCGCCACACACACAAGAGAGTCTATTAACTAACACACATCAAGCAAACCGCGGCAAAAATCCGATAGTAGTATCAAGTATAGAGTGAAAAATTTTCCCCACTCTATATCTGTGCCTAAATCAAAACGCGGATTTCATGAGCAAAGCTTCTTTCTTGGAACTACACGCCTGTGGAACTCTGTTCCGTCTGCCTGCTTCCCTCCGGACTACAACTTGGATGTCTTCAAGTCTAATGTTAACAAATTCCTAATGAACCTCCCCCCTAATTAAACACTTCATAAAATCTTCTCACTAACGTAATGTACTTGCAATAACCCTTATCCCTGAGTGGCTTCCGGGCCTTGATAAGTGGTGATCACTGTGTAAAAAAAAAAAAACCTACGTCGTCTCGCACAAGGCTGGGATTATACTGATCGTGATGAGCACATACACTAGGGCTCGCACATATAACAATGGATTCATTGTATAGTACATTACTAAAAAGAAAGTATTGATGTCAAAAATGTAAATATATATATATATATAGGTTAGTACCTTGTGTGGGTGTATAAGTGTGTGTGTGTATGACTGTATGTATGTGTGTATGTACGCTTAGTAGCGACTGTAGATTGTCAATATTTGTCAGCTCATAATCTGTAAAAATCATTATAGCTTTGACTAATTAAATGCGTCAATATAATTTCAAAGAATACATGTACATCAAACACGAATAACTCTTTGGTCTTATAATCTTAACCTGACATTTCAAAAGAAAATTTGAAGGACCAATATTATTTTTTTTTAATTATTCCAAAGATAATTAGAAATAAAAACATTTATTAATTAATTACATTCAGAAAAAAAAAGATATAAGGGCGCGCTTTTAAAGAGGAATTAATTAGCTAAAAGATCAGCCTTGTTAGAGTGTAATAAAGACCCGTGATGAATATTTTAGAAAAAATAGGCAAAATAAAACATTATTTACAAAAGCAATATTGAAACTTTTGAACCGACTTTTTAACGATTTCAATTCACAACCAAATTTTCCGAAATGACTATAAAACGTGATCGCCATTGTGTCAGACATAACATTCATAATTACTGATTGCATTATTTTCTATTTATTTACTGGTTATTGAACCAATTGAATTAAAAATAAAGAAAATATTTTTTTAAAATACATTTTATAGATGATATTATATAAGCATGATAAATTTAAGAGTATAAACGTTTTGAAAGAACACTGAAATTAAAAAAAAATAAGACAAAAACAAACCGGAACAATGACTTCATAAAAACAATTTTAAGCCGACATGTTTCTACATAAAACGTCTCTCTAAAATTTGATATCAAATAGATATCTTTTTGTAAACTAATTAACAAATTGCCAAAGTAAAATACAAGAGAAACACTATTTCACGTTAAAACTGCTCTCTTAGCAAAATTAGTTATGGACGTAACATCAACAATATGTCAACAATGGAAAAGTTCCTCCCTATGTGATGGAAGTATAAGAAAATCGATATATTATTTAATTGGAATTCATTGAAATGCGTATTATTTATTAATTTATTGCAGACAATTATCCTAATCTTTTCTTAGTTGTATCACGACGTTTCGGCCAACTATTCCTCTGGCCTTCGCCAGGTGGTAACCATGACGGATAGGAACTCTGAATCTCCTGACTACGTTCATTGCAACTACTGCCTCCGTAGTTGTTGTCGTCTCACCCTGTTTTTAGTCAAGTAACCCCTGGCTGGCTCTGTGTAGGATTGAAACCGCTATCTTCAGACAATTCTCATCTGACACCGTAGACATTCAACGTCTCTATCAACTGATTCACGGGCCCCGAAGGCCGATCAAGATTGAATTTTTTGGTCTTAAAAATTCATGTTGATTATCTGATTTTCCATGTGCGGGTGCGTACCGAATGGTATATAGTATTTTTAATTAGAATTTATTCAGATGAATTTTATTTATTATTATTTCTTTATTTATTGCGGAGTATTATCCTCATCTTTTATTAGTTCTTTTCACGATGAGGATAATATTCCGCAATAAATAAAAAATAAGAAAATCGCTATTAAGTTATAAATAATTCTGTTACGGTATTATAATTATTAGTAGTAGAAGTAGTAGTAGTACTACTACTACTACTAGTAGTAGTAGTGGTAGTAGTAGGCGTACAATAATTGATTCGTTTGCAAATCTCCAAGTTTTAAGTGTTTGATTTTTTCGTTCGGCTATATTTCCTTACGACTATGCACAAGACAAAGAAAAGATATTTAAGCATTTAATTTGAAATACCTAGGCGTTAATACAAAATTTGCATAAAATCATTTTGAATCGCATCACGAAAGAGTTAGTTTTGCTTTGAAATAGATGTATTTCAAGGTTGCCTTACCGAGGATAAGCCCAAAACCCCGGCCATCGACACTTTTATATATATATATATATATATATATATATATATATATATATATATATATATATATATATATATATATATATGTGTGTGTGTGTGTGTATATGTGCGTGTGTATATATATGTGTGTGTATACATATATGTTTGTGGGTGTATATATATATATGTATGTGTGTATATATATATATGTGTGTGTGTGTGTATATATATATGTGCGTGTGTGTGGGTGGGTATATATATATGTGTGTGTATATATATATGTGGATGCGTGTATATATATATATATGTGTGTGTGTATGTGTGTGTGTGCATGTAAAGTAGCCGTTAAGCTCGAACCGTGTTCGTTACAGTAAAAACCTCTCTAGAACCTCTTACACCGTCCGGCACCATCGCAAATAAACAAGCACTTATTACCAATACTTTCCAAACAATGCCTCCTTCTTTTTTTATTTATTTTTTTTTTTTTTGTATATAACTGTTCATTTCGTCTGGCATAAGATTAAATAAACGCCTTCTCGACTCCAGCTTCAAATATTTCTCGCTGCCACTGCGGGGCCATACGTCTATCTCTGTCAGGCGTGATTTCCTTTCTGCATGAAGACGTAGTGCATTTTCATCTGCTCTTCTATCTTTTTCTCCTTGCGCAAGCCCACACACACTTCATAATGTGCAAATGTGTTCTTTCTGTCACTGCTGCTAATATCAATATTCAATATCAATGAAAATTGCTTATACCAATATTACAAGCCAGCTATATGCTGATATTTTCCTACGGGCGCAAGCAAGCTCTCTTACACACACACATATCATATCGATACATGTATGCATATATATATATATATATATATATATATATATATATATATGTGTGTGTGTGTGTTTGTGTGTATATATATGTATATATATGTGTGTGTATATATATATATGGGTGTGTATGTGCGTGTCTGTTTGTATGTATACAGAATAATAAATAAAAAACGACAATACAAGGATATATGCTAATGCATATAGATTTAATGTAAAAAATGCTCGACAGAAAGATTCCCAAGTTCGACAAGACACGCCTTAATGTAATTAGACTTTACACCGGCCGAGGCGTCAAGCAAATAATATTCAAAATGAAAGCTGTAATTGGGATAACATAAAAGTAATATTAATGATCATCTAGAAAACTCAAAAACAATAATTTAGATGCGTCCGTGTATTATAATAAAGTCTACTGAACCCCAGTCAACCTGGCCTAGTTCAGCAGCTGGGTTAAATGGACACATCTAAAAAAACATATTTGAAGAAGAAAACAATAAAGAAAATAACATTCCCACATATTATGGGGAGTGTTTTCCTCTATAATACGAAGTAAAGAGAGAAGAGGATCACACAGTCGATAGTAATCCGGATATTACTTTAAGTTTTAATTCCTACGAATACTCAGAGTGAAACTTTATCTTCTATTTTTATTTCGTTCAAAGAGTAAAGCAAATAAATATGTAAATATACTTGCCCTTCTGAGTTTATTTATTTCAAACTGGCAAATGTGATTATATGCTTTAAAAGGTGGAAATGAAACACGACGACGGCGAACCAAAGACAGCGCGTTTCGCATAATGCGATAAAACCACATAAAAAAAAAACTCGAGGGTGTTTTTTTCATGGCGTCCAAAATGACTAAGAGAAAATAAGATTTATTAGTTTTTCCTGTCGAAAAGAATAAATCTGGCATATACTGATCAAATAATGTCACCAACAAAGATAAATGCTTAAGCTATATATATATATATATATATATATATATATATATATATATATAATTAAATACGCAGCAAGTGCGCCTGAAACAAAATCACAACGTAATATTAGAAAAATAAACAAGTATTCGGCTTGTTTGCAATTCATCACAAATAAATTTTACAGGTATACTCCATCTTCAGTGTATTGTTTTGTTTCTTTTTGTCCCTTTATTCTTCCTTGCCATGTTGTAAAGTTGGAGAATGAAGTCTGTTTGTAAAGAGCCGCTCGTTGTATCTAGCGGTTGTATTTTGAAATATTTGAACTGTGCCTAGGTAACGCGAGAAAAACGCCAAGGATGAGAGGTTATATAGTAACGTTGTTTTAATTTAAATAAAATAAAATGCGCATGAAGTGCGCTTCTATTTTGAAATGTTTGAACTGTGCGTAGGCAATACGAGAATAACGTCAAAATGAGAGTTCCTATAGAAACGTTGTTTTAATTTGATGAAAATAAATACGCATCAGGTGCGCTTTAAAGCCAAATCACAACGTAATATTAGGAAAATAAACAAATATTTTACTTGCTTGCAATTTATCAAACATATATTTAAGATGTATACAACATGGCAAGGAAGAAGAAATAAAAGAAACAAAAGAACACGCTGAAGATGGAGTATTTCTCTGAAATATATTTGTGATAAACTAAGTAAACTATTTTTTTTATTTTCCTAATATTACGTTGTGATTTGGCTTTCAATCGTATTTGGTGCGTATTTTATTTTATTCTAAGTAAAAGAACGTTTCTATATGAACTCTTATCTTTGACGATATATATATATATATATATATATATATATATATATATATATTCTAATAAAAAAGTCACTTTGTTTGTGTGAGTGGTCGTTCTTAATAGCTTCTGAAATGCCTGGCTCTGCCTTTTGCAAATTTCACACAAAGTTAATTTATATCTGCGGCAGTGTTCTTAAATATGTTTTGCAGGGAAAGTCACTCGATAAGGATGGAATATGGGAAAATACCGATCTAAAAATACACTTCTCGCTTAATGTACAAAAGAAAAATTATACAGTTGATTTATTTTACGATACATCAGGCAAGGGAAATGATTATATGTCAGCCAGTCATTTTCGAAAATCGAAAACATCGAATCTTAAAAATAGTATTTTTCTCTCTCTCTCTCATATATATATATATATATATATATATATATATATATATTAATATATATATATATATATATATATTTATATATATATATATATTTATATATATATATATATATATATTAATATATATATATATATTTATATATATATATATATTTATATATATATATTAATATATATATATATATATATATATATATATATATATATATATATATATATATATATATATATATATATATATATATATATATATATATAAATGATTTTTACAGCGGAATATCTTACGGAAACCCTTAACCATTGCAAGGGGAGAAATAAATCTCGGTAAATCATTTTGTTTAAATAAAAAGAAGATGTACTACAATCTGTAGATGTAATTCAATGGTACAATATTCGACTGCAGATCGAATAGTTTCCTGTTCAAACTCGTATGTACATTACAATTTTATTTTAATGTTTGCTGATTAATGGGTTCAATTAACGATGAAAGAAGAGGTTCAATTAAAAATCGGTGCAAATCATTTCTAAGTTTGCATATTTTTAAACGACAAAATAATCAGAAGTGACTTTTCCAGGACATTCAGCGTCAAACCCAAATATCAGTTGATGATTTTTTTGATGAGCGACATCCTCATTATTGTATTTTGTTATTTTTTTTATTTTCTTGGGAATTAGTCCACCGGACAAATTATTCTTTGTAATACAGAAGCGTCCTAAATATAGGACAAAATTGTAAAACCGAATATTTCTTAAAACTAACAGCTGTGAAAATCTAAAATTTTGACAACAGGTAGTCGTTATCATCCATAATAACATATTTGAAGCATTTGCAAAGGATAGACATAGATTATAACAATTATTTATTTTCAAAATAGGAACGTCCAAATGTAAGAGACAAAATTTAGAAAAACGATGTAAACAGTATGCTATATTCATTTTGTTTTATTTCATCTAGAAAATAAGTCTGACTTAAAACGCTGTAAACATTGCATCAGTTGGCAACCTGGCGAAACGCCAAAAACTTCATTACCCTGTGAGGCAAGTTATTGTGAAGCTACACAAGGAAAAGCACACAAATAAAGAGATTTCAGAGTAAGTGAAACTTTCCGAGAGTGTTGTAAGCAGGGTCGTTAAATTCTACAATGATACTGGCAAAATAGTGCCTTTAAAACCGGCAGACCCCGCAAATCTTCGGCAAGAGAAGATCGAATAATGCAGCGTATGTCATTAATGGACCATTTTAAGTCTTGCACACAAAGTAAAAGGGTTATGAATAGTACTTCATGTGTTAATGTGTCAAGAGATACTATTTCTAGACGACTGCAAGCAATAGGGCTGTTTTATTGAACTTCAGGGAAGAAACCACTTGTTAGTTCGAAGAATAAGAAGATATTAGCGTTTGCAAACAGGTATGTAATTTGGACATATGAAAATTGGGCAAAAGTATTTTTTAGTGATGAAAGTAATTTTAATTTATTTGGAAATGATGGAAAAACATGTAAAGAGACGTATTGGTCAATGATTAATTGCAAAGTGTAATAAGAAAACTGTCAAGTTTGAGGGCGCAAGCGGCATGGTATTTTGAATGTTTTCTAGCCAAGGTACACCGCCTCTGATCCGGTTATAAACTCGTGTAAACGCGCAGATCTATAAAAACCCTGTTCAAGATCATGATGTGCCAATCATAAAGAATTCAGGTTTCGATAGGGCTACATTTTTGCAAGATAAGGCGCCACGTCACAAGGCAAAGGTGTTAATGAGATACCTTCGCAAGCAAGATTTCGAAATTATGGATTGGCAACCACAAAGTCCTGACTTAAATCGAATAGAAAATCTTTGGAAGACTTTAGTAGTGAAAGTTATGGAAAGAAATCCCACAAACACGGAGGATATTTGAGTGAAGCTCCAAGGAGAATGGTCTAGAATTAGTATCGAAGATTGTCAAGTACTGGTTCGTTTTTCTAGTCGAAGATGTGAGTTGTCATTGTGGGCAAGGGCTCATTTACTAAATATTGACTGTACATGTATTTTATTGTTTTGGGACTGTTTACATTGTTTTTCTCAATTTTGTCCCTTACTATTAGATGTTCCTATTTCGAAAATGAATAAATAATTGTTATAATTCTTTTTTGTCCTTTGCAAATGCTTCAAATTTTTTATGTCATTATGAGTGATACTGACTACCACTTGTAAAGATTTCAGCTTTTCACAGTTCTTTTGAGTTCAACAAATATTAGGTTTTAAACTTTGTCACTTAGTTTTGGACGCTACTGTATATAATAATCAATAGAGGATGGATTCTGTAATAATACGTATGAATCTGCATGAATTCAAATGGAAATCCAGCTTATATATATATATATATATATTATGACTGTGAGTCCAGAATCAGTTTACATATTATTTCAGCTAGGGGAAAATCACCAAAGAGAAAGGGAAATATCCAACTAGCATCATCAGAATTCATAGATGGACTAATATCAAATAAGAATATAAAAATCGTAGATGAAGGGGAGTTAGAAATTAAGGGGGTGGAAGGGAAAGGACGTTGAATTTAAAGTAGTAGGAGTGTATATAATAAGAGTGGGGTTTATTTTTAAATATTAATTATGTGTTAATGCTTATATACGTTTTTCTAGTTCATAACGGTTTAAAATTAAAAGACGCTATTCTTATTTATAACGGCATAAGTAGCAGTTAGAAGTTAATTTAAAGGATCACCATGGCAACAGGTTGGCAACAAGTATGCAACAGGTTGCAGAGTTAGTGTTAGTGGGCGTGGTGTGGTGGGAGGAGGAAAGAATAGGTTACAAATGGGGTTTAAAGCGATTTAACCGGGCGGAGAGAGATTGAAAATATATTTATTGTTTATTATTTATGATTAATTAATTTTTGAATTGTCGGAAGTTATAGTTGAAAGAAAGAAAAAGAAAAGGAAAATAGGAGGATAAGTTAATGAATTATACGTTACAGGTTTATTTTGATAGTATATGGCTAGGTAAGAATATCAGTAAGTTAATAAAATAAGGAATTAAAAAATTATTAAGGAAATGTTAATGATAAGTAAATAATACACACACAGAAATACACATACACGCGTACACATGTACAACCTACGGACACACATCAATGCGGGAAGAACACATGCCTAAGTATATATAAACACATAAATACGTAAACATATATATGTATACATGCATATATATATAAATAAATATATACATACATACACACCCCCACACACACACACACCCACACACACACACACACACATATATATATATATATATATATATATATAAATTAGCCGGGCGGGGAGAGATTATACGTTACAGGTTTATTTTGATAAAATAAAATAGTTGAGAATGTCAGTAACTCAAATAATAGATTAATAAAATTAAGGAAAAGTTTATGATAAGTAAACAACACACATACACAAATACAAACACACGCACACACATGTACAGCATACACACACGTCAATGGGGGAAGAGCACATGACTGAGTATATATACATAGACAAATACGTAAATATACACACATATATACATATACGCATACATACACACACATATATACATATACACACATACACATATATATATATATACATATATATGCATATACATACATATACACACACATACGCATACCCATACATATATATATATATATATATATAGAGAGAGAGAGAGAGAGAGACAAATCGACTAAAAAAATTATATGTAAAAAAAAAAACATCGAATGAAAAAGGATCCATACGAAATTTTGTGTAAAAAAACATTTAAGGGATCTAGAGGTTAACCTTTCGACCGACCCTTTTCAATAGATCTCGTCGGTAAGTTACATTAAATTAACGAATGAGAATGGAAAAGGGGGAGGAGATTAAGTTGAGAAATATATATATATATATATAATTAACAAAATCCGTTGCCTACAAATAAGTATAGACAAAACAGAAAAACCAGCGTACATGTAGACTTTTTTTTTAAAGTTCTTTAAATAACTCTAATTTATGTGAAAGTTCTTTTTGTCTACATAAAGCTGGTTTGCGCATCAGCACACTGACGGCCTCCAAGATGTGGAGGTGCTGTTTGTTCCGGGCTTTATGTAAAATGCGAAAACATTCATCAGAATATGCTTGGCCACAAGTTTTATTTTCGTACAAATGAACACTGATTGACGATTCGAGAATTAGTGGTCGTCCGGTGTATTCTGTAAAGGCCCGGATGTATTCCTTAAAGGCACGGATGATATAAAAAGTTTGCGTAAATACCCAGGAACGTGTTGTGCCACTCTGACCCCTACACGTTGAAAAGTTCGACCCACGTAGTCAGCATCGCACCGACATCTAAACTCATATATTATTAAACTATTTTGTAGCGTGGGAAGTACATCTTTTTTAAACGCTGGGAAGGCAGTTTTGGTACACAGCACTACTCGGGGTTGCACCGCGTAAAAACAGTGGGAAACAACCGAACTGATCTTGCTAACAAAACCCCTACTAATTGAACCTATGTAGGGGAGTAGGTCGGTCGAAAGGTTAACCTCTAGATCCCTTAAATTTTTTTTACACAAAATTTCGTATGGATCCTTTTTTATTCGATGTTTTTGTTTTTTTTTTACCTATAATTCTTTTTAGTCAATTTGTCTCTATACAATTTCCCGTTTCTCTTGTTTTTTTTCACCCATAATGACTCCATTCATATATATATATATATATATACATATATATATATATATATATATATATATATATATATATATATATATATATATATATATATAAATTAGCCGGGCGAGGAGGGATTGAAAAATATGTTTTGTTTTTATTATTATTTATTATTTATTAATTTTTGAATTTTCGGGCGTTGTAGTTGAAAGATAGAGACAAGGAAACTAGGAAGATAAATTAATGATTTCTTAGTTACAGGTTAATAATATAGAAATAGGTAAGAATATCAGTAACTTAATCAAATAATAAATTATTAAAATTATTATAGAATATTTATGATAAGTAAATAAAACACACACACAAAATACACATACACTCAAACACATGTAAAACATACGCACACACATACAACTACGTAAATACATCACTCTAGTCCGGTTTTTCACCACTTGCAAATATATATATATATATATATATATATATATATATATATATATATATATATATATATATATATATATACTTCATCCAGAAAACTTAACTTTTTCAAAACGGAAGTTTATTGTTTGGGCAATGATTGCTATTCAGAGCGTGGTTCAGTGGGGGAAGACGTGGCTGGTTACCTTTAATGCATCCAAAACCAAACTCCTATCCTGACATCATCAACGCTCTGATCCGCATCTGGCATCAATTGTGATGGATGCCTCTCGTCTGGGTGAGGCCCCGTGTTTTGACAAGCTTTTGGGTTTGACGTTTACTCCTGATCTGAAATGGAACACGTACATCAAGTCTGTTGCCAAGGTCGCTGGAAAGATGGTGGGATCCTTCTATCGCTCCAGAAGATATCGCACTACTGATGCAATTCTCTATCTATATAAAAGCCAAGTACGTCCAAGGATGGAATACTGTTGCCATATATGGGCAGGAGCTGCTAAAAACAGCCTATCCTGCCTTGACAGAGTACAAAATAGACTTCGTGGCTTAGTGCGGGATGCCCTTTTCTCTACCCTGCAACCTCTCTACCACAGAAGAGACGTTGCGAGCCTATCCTTGTGTTATCGTTATTTCCATGGCAGATGCTCGTCTGAATTCCAATCTCTGGCCCCCCTTCGCCAATCTTTCACGAAAAACACCCGTCTAGCTGAATCCACTGTGAAAAATTTCCACCACTCTATACATGTGCCTAAATAAAAACGCGGATTCCATGAACAAAGGTTTATTCTTAGAACTGCGCGCCTGTGGAACTCTGTTCCGTCTGCCTGCTTCCCACCGGACTACAACTTGGATGTCTTCAAGTCCAATGTTAACAAATTCCTAATGAACCGACACCTTAAGTAAACACTTCATCAAATCTCCACACTAACGTAATGTACTTGCAATAACCCTTATCCCTGAGTGGCTTCCGGGCCTTGATAAGTGGTGATCACTGTGTAAAAAAAAACTTGCTTAAACAATTGAACAGAGGAAATGTCATTAGCAAATATCAGGTCTGATTCGAAATACTTTTGCTATTCATCACATACAAGGAATATATATCTAAGATTACATCTTTTTGAAGGACGTAGATAAAGAAATAAATATAGAAAAAAAGAAAGGATATGAAATGAAGGTGTACGGGTGTCGTTGTGGCCCTTCTATTGATTGGGATTATGTGGTCAGAGTTCTAGTTTGTTGCAGAAATGGACATTGTATGCAAAATCTAATTTATTGTACAGCATTCCTGGTCCTGCGTAGTAATCAGTTGTGTATGGGAAGTCCAAGGTGCTTTAGAATTTATTAGATTTTACAATAAATTGGATGTTACTTACAAATTGAATTTTTTTTTAAATTAAATTTTCACCCCAAACAAGGCACAGTGCCACTTTGAAGCAGGAGGCTACTATTAGGGAATTAATTAGCGGGGTCATTATGAAGGGAGATGAGTAGAAAGATGTTTGTTAACATTACACTTGAACTTCTGCATATCATTGCAGTTGGGAAAGCAGAATCCCGGAAGGGAATTCCGAAGACCCGCAGTTCTGGGGAAGAAACTATTGGAGTAAAAGGCTTTCTTGCACCTAGGGATCTCCACTGTAAAGGGATGAGAATTAGTAGTTTGTCGGGTTTGTCGGGGGTAGTTACGTCGGGGAGGTACAAGTGTTTGCAGTTCGTCAGAGCATTCATCATTAAAGTATTGTTGAACAGGCAGAGGGATGCAACATCTAGTCGATGGGACTAAGGCTGAAGCCTAGATGACCGTTCATGACCTATCAGGTTGGCGACTCTCTTTTGAACCCTGTCCAGGAGCGAGAGACAAGCAGCAGATGCACCAGCCCAGACGTGACAACAGTACTCCATACATGGGCGAATGGTTGCCTTATAGAGGTATAGGATACTGTCAGGCGTAACTAGTTTTCTAGCACGGTAAAGGGAGCCAACCTTCCTTGCAGCAGCCTTGGCAATGCTCTTAATATATCTATTCCAGTTCATATTCCCTGTAACCGTTAAGCCGAGGGGTTTAAAAGAAGTACTTTCAGGCAATGTGTTCTTGGCCATTGCTATTGGTGGTAGAGAAGGTTTCTTGTAGTAATTGAAGGAAACAAGCTTAGTCTTAGCAGCTTTGAATGTGACCAACCATTTTTATCCCCATTCCACTACGGATTGGAGGTCATCCTCTAGTGTTTCTGTCATTTGCTTGGATATGTGTTCATTTGTTTTCCCCTCATACCTGTTATAGAGAGTGGTGTCATCGGCAAATATACCCATCTCCGAAACAATTTTATCAGGGAGGTCATTTATGAATATCAGGAACATTAGAGGCCCAAGGATAAACCCATGAGGTACTCCCGCATTTATGTCATATTGTTTGGATGTACGACCGTCGAGGACAACTTGGATTTTTCAATTACTTAAGAAGGATTTAATTACATTATGAATTCTTCCAGTGATTCCATATGATCTAATTTTCCTTAGAAGACCATCATGCCATACCCTGTCAAAAGCCTTAGATATATCAAGCGCCACCGCTCTAATCTCCCCTGTTTTATCCAATGAACGGTATATACGTTCAGAAACTACAGTTAAGATATCTGCTGTTGAACGGGCTTGCCTGTTTGTCAGTCAGGAGTTTAGCAGCTGTTAGGTGCTGGACTAGGGCTTGATTAACTAAGGACTCAAATATTTTGGCGAAAAGTGGGAGGAGGCTAATGGGGCGATAATTTAGTGGGTCAGTTCTTTCACCAGAATTCTTGAAGACTGGTACCACAGAGGCGGTTTTCCAGCAGTCGGGAAAACAAGATTCGTTAAGGCATTTATTGTAAAGTTTGGACAGAACTGGAGCAACCTCGGCAGAGCATTTTTTTAATAGCACAGCCGGGATGAGATCTGGTCCACATGCTTTTGAGGTGTCTAGGTTGTTTTATAATAGCATGTACCTGAGAAGGGGTGATTTTCAAATCGACTAGTGTGGCGTCTGTTGGCAGAGGAAAATCAGGGAGTGAGTTGTGTACCGAGTTCAGTGTGGAGTTTGAGGCAAACCGACTTGCAAACAGATTTGCCTTGACAGTTGCCGTGCAAGCATCCTCATGATTGTTTGATAGTGAGACTGTCAATTATTTACTACGCTGTTGTAGAATTTCCAAAAATCCCGGGTTCCTAATTTCTGTGCTTCGATGCGTTTTCTGGTGGTTTCCGAGTAATCTGTCTTAGCTGTCTCTATCACTCTCTTACAATTATTTCTAGCTTCTATAAACTTCTGTTTATTTGAGCTGGACTTATGTCGGTTTAATCAGTGGAACGCATGCTGCCTTTGACAAATGGCAGCTGCACAAGTAGAAGTAAACCATTGGGGAGAGTGGGGCTTGCTATAGAATTTCCGTGCGGGAACATGTGCTTCAATTGCAGTTTTGAACCATTCAGTGGTCTCATTTGCACACTGTTCTGCTGGAAGAGTAAAGATATTGTGTCATGGGGCATCTCTGGTGAGCTCCCTGATGGCTTCCCAATCAGCCTTTTTGTAATACCTCGTTGTTTTGAGTAGTGGGTCTTAAGTTTTAGGACGAGAATTTAGGCTGATTTCTACCATTATCACAGCGTGATTAGCATTCCCGAGTGGGCTGTGGGCATTTGTTGTACAGTTATTCGAAACCGTTGTCAGAAAGAGAACTAGAAGTGAGGCATGTTGATCTTGCCGGTCTGGGAAACGTGTCGAAAATGTAACCAACTGAGATAGGGAATGGGATATAGAGAAGCTATGTGTTGCGCTACCAGCTACGTCTGTGTGATTAGAGAATCCTAGCCAGTTACTGTGATGGACATTGAAGTCACCAAATACATATATTTGTGCGCTAGTATCGAGGGAGAGTGCTATATCTATGCTGTCTGAGACTTTGTTTATTAGGGTACAGTCTTGGTTTGAGGGAGAGCGGTAGAGAAAATACAAGTAGCTAATATTTTGTTGCATATTTAGTCTGAACCACATAAAGGCCTGGCCCTCTGATTCTAGTTTTATTTCTCTAGTCAAGGGGAGGGTGTTACGAATATAGACTCCAAGCCAATGCATATGGCTGTCCGAGTCCTTACGGTAGAGTGGGAAATAACTAGGCATGTTAAAATGGTTAGAGGGAATGGAGGAGTGAAGGTTAGTTTCACTTAATGCTAAGATATCCGGGGTGTTTACAAGGAGAAATGACTCAACATCATCTACGTTAGTTCTATGCCCGCGGATATTTGTAAATGCACGCCTCAAGGAAGGAGGCAGGTTTGTTTTCTTTGAGTTTGGTCCTGGTTTAAATGTAACTTTTGCTTGAGCTGTCAAACTTGGACTCTGACCACATAATCCCTTTCTATATAAAGACTCTCGCGTTCCATATTTCATATCGTTTCCTTGTTTCTTCTTTTATTTTCTTTAACTATGTCACTTGAAAAGGTGTACGTTTAATATACTTTTTGAATCTGTGAATAGCAAAATTATTTCGAATATGACCTGATCGTTTTAAGGTATTTTCCTCTGAACAGATGAGCCTGCATCAAATATCCATGGGTTAAGGTAAAACACTGAATTGTACGCTTTGCCGAAGCAATCAATTTCCGTTCAGAAAAAGTAACATTTTCTAAATGTAATTTAAATAGAAAAACACAGAATTCACTTAATTTTTCTCCTATTTACCTGAGGGGTCTGATATATATATATATATATATATATATATATATATATATATATATATATATATATATAATATATATATATATGTATATATATATATGTGTGTATACATATATATACATACAGACTTTTTAAAAGAAATCCAACAGAGTGCCCAATTATTAGGAAAATCAAAAATAAGAGCGGATTTATATTTTATAATTTGTTTATAGAAAGTTTGTAATGAGGCATGTCATTGGTACCGTCGGTTTACAACCCGATAATTAGGATCGTTTCAGATACATATATCAAGCTCTCTTCAGCCAATAATCATCTATTTGATAACCGGAAGTAGAAATATACATATATCACGAGTTCATGTTTAACTCTCGTTTTGCGAAACCCTCCTCCCTTTTATTTATCGGATAGTGATGATTTTATTAACTTTAAAATTGAATTATATTAAGTTTAAAATGTAATTTCACCATCGGATAAATAAAGGAGAAGGTTCGCAAAACGAGAGTACAAACGTGAACTCGTGATGTATATATATTTCCACTTCTGATTAAAAATAGATGAGTATTGGCTGAAGAGAGCTTGAAATGTGTATTTGAAACGATCCTAATTATCGGGTGTGAAACCCAATGTACCAATGTCTTGCCACATCTAAAATGTTCCTGTAAACCAAATATAATGTATATATATAGCAGAACTGGTAAATAATGAAAACTTGAAGAATGTGCTAAATACTATTGCAGAGCAAATATATGTTTTTATTTTATCATCGTTTTATCTGTTTAGTTACACATGTTTCCGCTACTGAATCGTACAAGCGATCCAGTAACTTCATCAGACTTGTACAGAAGTGGTTATTATGATTTGAAAGGCGATATTAGGAAACGATTTCTTGTTTTTGTAAAAAGAAGGAGGAAATCGGTATTTTCATCCGCCAACATTTGATTTTAAGGATTTAATAACTAAATAAGAAAGAAAATAAATAATAATAAATATATATTAATATATATATATATTATATAAATAAAAAAGAGAAAGAAAAAAAGGGGCAAAAAGGGGAGGGTGAGTTGAATTAAAGACAGCTTTAACTAGATATGATAGGATTTTTAGTGTATGCAGAGAGATAGATAAAGAGAGATAGATTAGGAGAGGGGAGGGGAAAGTGAAGAGGAAGAGGGTTAGTTTACAATTTAATAAGGGAGAAGGGAGATACATATTAAACAGATTGGTGGTTATTCGGTTGTCTTGATCTCAAACGAAGTTATGGCACGCGTTAAGGATTTATTCAGATAGGTGTGTGTAGTGGGGGTTGTTAGGATAACTAGGACGTGTCCTCTTCAGATTCGTAGAAGTTACGTCCAATTTAAGTCAATTACTCATTTAAATGCATTTGCTTTAAATGTCTATAAGAGAAAATTAAGTTAAATGTTAGGGCATGGCTTTTATAGTTAAAAATATAGTGTTTTTTTTTTAAATAGTTTTCTTCTAATATCGCCTTTTCGAATAATATAATAAATAAAAAATAATTCTGTCCAAGTCTGATGAATACTGGATCGCTAATAATATGCAGTAGCGGAAACATGTGTAACTAAACAGATAAAACGGTAATAAAATAATATATATATATATATATATATATATATATATATATATATATATATATATATATACTAGCACTTCCGCTCGGCTTAGCTCGTTCATAAGGTTATGTGTATCTGTGTATATAAACATGTGTGAATATGTAAAGTAATGCCTTTCTGTATAATAGTTTTTCTTAACTACCATGGATAAAAGACAGACATACATTTTCATTTTTGTAGATATATAGATAGATACATACATAGATTGAATGCAATATATAGTAATGATGTAAAAAGTATAAAAACAAAAGACTCATGCGCCACCACCGAGAATCGAAACAAAAACGTTCAGCTCACGATTTATTTTGCCTTTGCCGTCAATGACTGGGCTATGACAACATGTTTACTGCAAGGCTAAAAATTCAAACATGAACCAATAGCTACGACGTGATGCATTCGTAATGCCCGCGTTCGACCTTCACCTGGCCAATATCATTTTTATTTTAATTTTTACACTTTTGCATCGATTTTTTTCGGACTCAAGCTCAAATATAAAGTTTTGCATGAATCCAAATAGCTTATATATGACGTTTCATGCCTGTTGACCAAAAACTGCGAAACGACTCAAATTCAAAAGAAACAGTCGTGTTAGAACTGGAAGTTAATTTTCTCTATAACTTTACGACACATCCCTTACAATTTCGACTGTATTTTAATCTCGTCATTTCACGACGACGAAGAAGTGCTATTCGAATCGTATTTTAATCGATTTCTTTTATGAAGACGACGATGTTTTCATAAATTTCAACTTGCATCGTATTCAACAATCGCTGCAATCAACAATAATGATTTGATGTAAAGCAGAACCCGAATCGCAAGTAAAACACGCCATTTACCGACGATGATGCTTTTCGTAAACTTCAACTCAAATCGTATTTTAATCACTAGATTTCACGACGATGATGCTCTTCTTAAATTCCAGCACAAATCGTACTTTAATCGCTTCATTTCACAACGAAGATGCTTTTCGTAAAGTCAAAGCCAAAGCGTATTTTAATCACTCGATTTCACGACGATGATACTTTTCGTAAAGTCCAAAGCAAATCGTATTTTAATCGCTTCATTTGACGACGATGATGCTTTTCGTAAAGTCCAACCCAAATCATATTTTAATCGTTTTATTTAACGATGACGATGCTTTTCGTAAAGCCCAACCCAAATCGTACTTTAATTGCTTCATTTCACGACGATGATGTTTTTCCTAAGGCCAAACCCAAATCATATTTTAATCGTTCCAGTTCACGACGATGATGATTTTCGTGAAGTCCAACCTAAATCGTATTTTTATCACTTAATTTTACGACGATGATGCTTTTCATAAAGTCTAACCCAAATCGTATTTTAATCGCTTTATTTCACGACGATCATGCCTTTCGTAATGTCCAACCCAAATCATATTTTATTCATTTTATTTAACAACGGCAAGGTATGTCGTAAAGTATAAACCAAATAGTATTTTAATCTCGCCAATTTTCTGATGAATCGTATAAAATTTACATTTTTGCTGGAAATTGCTTTATTTTCGCTAGAGAAAAGAAAAATTATATAATTACATATGTCTTGTTTTATTTATTGCCATCCGTCATCTCGCCTATAGTCTTTTTATAACGTCTTTTTTATGGCAGCTAATTCATTGATATACATTTACTTATGCTTTTCCATTTAGATTTTTCATGGAACAGCTGGTGGAATTTTCAAAACCATTTTTCAATAACAACAGGCATAGTGAAAATGTTAGAATAAATCTGTTGAAACCATTGTTGCAATTACAATATCGGAAGCAACACAACAAGAAACAAACAAAATCATTTACAACAATAAAAGAAGCAGAATTTAGACTTACAAAAGAAAATATTAAATCAGGAAACCTTACAACATCTATAAACGAAACAAGTAGGGAAAAAGAGCATTTTTTCTGCCGAATAGGTTACTTATTTTCTTTCGAATTCTTTTACGAACCTATGAACGGTAAAACTATTCCGATTAGTGCTGAAGGTACGAAACCATATGTTTGAAATAAAGCCAGTTGTGGTCTGACGAAGAAAAAATATATTGTTATTACAAAAAAATAAGATTCTTAGAAAAAGACGAAATGCATGAATTCTGCCAAATGAAACGGAGAATATTTCGTTTAAAGAACGATTATAATATTGTCGAAATATTCGTAAACCTGCCAGTTTAATTGCCATACCCTAAATAAAATTCCTGCATGTAAATTCCTAAATGCTATCGGAAAAAAAGATGGGGTATTTATTATATGAATTGTGAATAATTCATTGGCAAGGGAATCAATAAAAGCATTTTTAAATGTTGATTTTTAAGGGTTTTACTTCTCCGAGAATAACAAAATACATTTGAGTCAGTGGTTAATCAAGGATAAATGCAACAATGGAAACAGAAGAGTATCGAAAGTTATTGAATATAAAACGGGACAACATACGTATAAAAAGAAAAAATATTGTTCATATGCGGAGACAGAAACAACGAGTCCCCAATGAAAAGAATTTATGTTACACATAAACAAAAACAGTTTACAAGTCGATTATTCTGATTATACAATTGATTATTAAGAAGTAAACGAAACACCAATACAGCAGAAGCTAAAATAGATGGGACTGAATCGGATATTATAACAAATTAGTAATTTCTATGTTAAACAAATTAGTATAATAGGTATATTCCAAAATTACATGCATTGAGAGCACTTTAACGAATCATTAAATAAATGTAAAAATGCTATTGGGCAAAATAATCCAAATAATAATTTAAAAAAGATATAGTCTCTAACTGAATTCGGCTTTTGCCCATTACGACCTGAAAAAATAATTTATTGTAGCATCAAATGCAAGCATCTTGTGTAGGAGCTCTTACTAAACCAACTTCTTACGCTGCCGACGAAAAGCAATTATACTGAGATGTATAAAAAATAAAAATCGTATATGCCATTACACAAAATTCACTGATGTATTTATTAAAGATCCTTCGTTTAAAAGATTCGCATGATTCCCAACACGGACTGAATCAGCAATACATTGTATTCTACATTACATTATAGAGACTACGGTTGATTTTACAAATTATTTTCATATAATAATTTGAATTTAAGTTAAAAATGCAAAACCCACATATTCTCAAATATTCAAACCCACGAAAATAACTTTTATAGATAAATAGAGATAATAAATTACTGGAAATGAGGAAGAGCATCCAAATATTCACAAAAAAAAAGAAATGCGTGAATGTTTAAAGGCGCCTAAAATGGATTTTGTGCTTTGATTTTTGTAGTATATATATATATATATATATATATATATATATAAATATATATATATATATATGTGTGTGTGTGTGTGTGTGTGTGTGTGTGTTTCAACAGCCAAACAACGTGGCAGCTTACAAGAGCCATAGACGCCAAAAAAGCGCAATGCCAAGACTCGAGTTTCGCCCTTATTTGGGCTCATCCGTTAGACATATCCGAACTTGGGAATCAGAGCTTTAGCCTCTTGCATGCATGTTCTAATACCAGCTTAAGATATGCCTAACTGACCAACATATATGATGGCGAAACTTGACTGTTGGACTTCTGTTTTTTGTACTGATATAGCTATTGTAACTGCGACGTTGTTTGGCTGTGGAAATCATTATATATTCCCTCACATTCTGAAAATTATCTCTCTCTCTCTCTATATATATATATATATATATATATATATATATGGGGGGGGGGTGTTGGTGGGGATGTTTGTGTAGGTGTTGTGATATTGTATATTTTGGAAAAATATTCAATTCTTTAATCATATCGTTTAAGAAATTTGAAGCTCTCTGTTTGTTAAGATATATAAACAGATATTATATAGATGAATAACCAATTTACTATAATTTGACCTGAGTTCTTTTACATTTCGGAATTTTATCTAATACATTGCTATGCATTTCTCATTTTGAGAAATTCTCGATTTTGCAGATGATATATTGATTATAAACCTAAAATCTATTTTCTTAATGAGCATTAAAACATTTTCCCCTGGTGTATACATCATAATCACGTCGACACACCGGTTGCTGCTAGATTCCCAAAGTTGCGCAATGTTTAGTCTGGTCAGGACTAAAATAAGTGACTATTTAGGCATTCCAGGTGCTATGTGTGCACTCCGTTTATCTCGGCATTGTTTACCAGTCGTCCTGAACTTGTTCGTGCTACTAGACACAAATAGTGTCACTTTATATGTATGTATATATATATATATATATATATATATATATATATATAGTGAGAGAGAGAGAGGGTTTTAATCGCTTTATTGAGGATTAGTAAAATACTAATAGTAAAATAATAACATTACGCTAAATATATGTCACCTAAAAATTTAAATTGTATCACCAGAAGATTGCTTTAAGGTTAGTTATGTCCTTATATTTTATTCGAATCTATGCTATATTCACGGAAATGGTGTATTTTATCTATTATCAAGGAATGTATACTGTCAATCACTTTCTTCTAGAACTCTTACAATGAAAAAAAAACAGGCGATTGAAGGTTATTGAAAAGCAAAAGATTGTTGCTAGACTCGAAGAAGGATTGTCAATCGAAGATGTAGTCACGGAACTAAAAAGAGATCCAATAACCTTTTTCTTTATTCGTGAACGCCCTCAACACAAACTCCAAAGAGGATAAGGACATCAGGAAGAACTTTTCAGATCGTCATATTCACAAAATTCAGAGGGAAGTAAACCGAAGCCCAGACAACACAAGCGCTTCCATTTTTTAATATGCCCGATTTCTACGAAGATTCATGCAGACTCGGTGTAATAATATTACTTAGACAGCACCGAACAAACTTCTTCTAAGGCCTTATTTGAGGAAACAACATAGGGAAAACTAATAGCCTGGGGGAAAACTTACATTAAAATGGATCCCCAACGTGTCCTTTTTACGGATGAGGCGTGTGCTTCTCTTGACTACTCAGAATACAGACTTCATCACCAACAAGGAGGTTGAGGCACTATGTCTTCGGTGGGATTCATTAGAGATAAGTTGGTTGAACCATTCTAACCAAATGATCTAAAGCTAACCAGCAATGCGTACACGGCATTTCTGGATAATCATTTGTCGCCATGGCTATATGACCTCCCATCTTCTCGTCGCTTTCAAACACTTTTTTAGCATAACAATTCACCATCTCATTCTGTTAGGGCGATTTCAGGCTTCCTTGAATCTATGGGCTTCGTTAGATAAACTCTCCTTTCTTGACCTTCATATTCTCCAGACAATAACCTATTGAACATCTTAATATTGAAAAGAGGAGTTTATAAGGGGGGGCAATTTACTCTAAAGGATATCCTGTGGATCAAATGTGTTGATGTCGCCAGAACCGTAACTTCTTTTAGATGAAACTATCGACTTTTTCGCTGGGAAACAGGTCGCTTAACTTAATTTCCAAAACTGGCAGATATTTGAAAAAAAATTCGTTTATTTGAGACTCAACAAAAAGTATGAACATTTGTTTATAATTTTTGGATTGAAAAATATAATTAAAAATAAACTTTTCATTATCAGACATTGTATTTTTGCCCTAAAATATCATTTTAAGAATGTATGGCAGTAGACAGGGGAACGTCTTTAATAAACAAGAAAACCTCATAAGTTCGTGAATATCCAATGGATTTGACTAAAATTTTGGAGAAATAATTAAACTAAAAGCAGCCTTTGATGAATTTAATTTTGTGACGTATATTTAATGAAATATTGATATTTTACTAATCGGCAATAAAGCGATTGAGACAGTATATGTATATATTAGTCGTGAGACGATTAATCGGCATCACAAACCGAAAAAATCGAACGATTTTGGGGTATCGGAATCGGTATCGGAATTGGAAAAAATAATGCTTATTTTCCGATGCCAAAACGACTCTTTTAATTGCCTTTTTTAATTAATTTTTTAAAGCAAAATCTAACATTTGATGGTAATGATGATAAAATAATAAACATTTATTGATTTTATATTACCAGTTAAGCTATAATCAATAGATCCTCCTCCAAATGTGTATTTGTAAGTTTAGGAAAATATCTGCATATTAAGCATGTGTTTTTACGAAAATCAGGGGAAATAATCTTATAGTTAAATAAGTGAAGATTTATAAAGAATCGGAATCGGAATCTTAATCGGTAATTTAATCGCAATCGGGAATTTAGCACGGAATCGGCAACTGTATCGGAATCGGAAAAATATGTAGAATCGTCCCACACTAGTATATATATATATATATATATATATATATATGTATATATATATATATATATGTGTGTGTGTGTGTGTGTGTGTGCGTGTGTGTGTATGCATAAAAAATACAAAATCTGTTTTCATGTGGTGTTGACATATTCATATAATAAATCAGAACACATAACAATGCGAAAACCAAAATCAAACCGCTTTCAAAATCTTTGGAAGTGTCTTTACTTGTGTAGCTTATGTTAGTAAAACTTACACGGTTCCTCCTATAGACACTTCCTTCTAGCATGACTTTTAGGTCGCAGTTTACTCGTAAAAACATAAATGGCATAGAATAACGACTTGAGTTCGGAATCAGTATGTTCCACAGGAACCCATTTCTTAAGCACCGTTAACACATGTGTGCATGCAGTATTTAAGATAACGACTATATGTCCGACAAATATAAAATAATTATGTATAAAGCAATGTAGTCCCGCATCTTCCGATTATTTTAACTTTGTTTTCATTAATTGTTTTCGTTAACTGTTTTTTCATTGATTGTTATTATTGATTATTTTTCAATCATTTCAAATATTTTGTCATAAATGTTTAATGTAATTAATTGAAAAGATGCTCATCATTTCCAGATTTCATTAATGAAAGCATAAATAATTTATTTTTGGTCTGTAGCTCTTCCGTCACCTGTATTGATAAAAGCGTGCTATATCATGCATGAACTGAAGAGAGCTCTCAAGTGTGGTGTACTATAGTAAGATGCACACATCTACGGAATAAAAAAATATGAATCAATATTTGAATGACGATACGAACAAGAAAGTTACTAAGTGCAGGAACGAAATTATAACGAAGAAAAATATAACACACACACAAATATATATATATATATATACTAGAATTTCGGCTCTGCGTTGCCCCGGTGTTTAGATGTGTATGTTGAGCAAAAAAATAAAAAGCAGTAGTAAGAAAACAGGCTCGAACCCGTACCGCAAAGTAGGAAAAGAACGGGGTAAATCCTAACGTTTATGCTGTTACGACCACCGCCAAACCGGAAGCGACATTCTTTAAAATTAAGGCTAAAAAATTTAAAAGAAAGAATACCTTTCAAAAATATAGGCGAAAAAAGTGACCCCCCCCCTGAAGAAAAGTGTCTAGTTGAAAGGGAAGATATTAATGTTTTTAGCCAATTTTTCGATATTTGTCGTATGAAAAGTCAAACTTCAAAACGATACTGATCTTGGTAAAATCCATCGCCTCTATTGAAAGTTTAAGACATACATGCAAACAGACATACATTTATATATTGGTAACAACAAATTTTCAACCCAAACTGACGAAAAAGCTTACTATCTTTGAATACCCTTTATGTAAAATTTCAAATGTTTAGACCAGAAATTGTCTGAGTAATTTGGAAGAGACCGCAGAAGTCAAATTTTTTTAAACTTTGACTCCTATTATGACCTCTTAAAATTTATTGTTTTGGGCTCAAATCAAGTTATTAAGTTAGATCCATGCCCAAGGAACCTATATTTAAAATGTCAAGTGCGTAGACCCAAAATTGTCGGAGGAGTTTAGTAGAGTTCTCAAAGGTCAAATCGTTGAACTTTGACCCCTTAATCGCCAAATTTCTGGCCAAAAACCGATCACATCGATTTTCCCAAATCTCAATACCCTGTATATCAAATGTCGAGTCTGTAGACAAAAATTGACAGAGTTATTGCGTAGGGAAATGTACACAGACACACACACACAGATAGTTCACTTTTATATATATATAGATACACACACATTCACACACACACACACACACACACACACACACATATATATATTATTAGTATTACATTTTCACCCAAGACAAGGCACAGTGGCACTTTGATCTAAGAGGCTATTATCAGGATCATAAATTGAATGGAGTACTATGTATTGAGTTGAGCAGCAATACGTACGTTCACATTAAAATTGGACTTCTGCATGACAGTACAGTTGAGAAACAAGGACTTGGAAGGGAGTTGCAAAGTCTAGCTGTTCGTAGGAAGAAGCTATTAGAGTAGAAGGTTTCTTATATCTACGGGTTCTCTACGGTGTAGGGGTGGGCCTTTGTCGGGGGAAATTACGTAAAGGGATAGAAGGGCTTCTATTTCGTCGGAGGATACACTATTACATTACTTGTAAAACAGGCAGAAGGATGCTAAATTTCGTCGATGGATAGAAGTTGAAGCTTGGATGACAATTCAGGACTAATCAGATTGGGGAAAACCATTTTGTACCATGTATATATATATATATATATATATATATATATATATACATTGGTTAAATGGAAAATTATTCCCAACTCGTATTTAGGTAAAAATGCACTTTCGTAAATAATTGAATTCATTCAAGCCATATCGCAAAAATTAAAACAAATAACATACACGTTAATCGCGATATATCCGAACAGTCAGCGAGGTGGACGAGGGGTAAGGGTTTAGACTTATTACCATGAGGTCCCGATTTCGAATATCGCTAGATTCAGCCAGTTTGATGAGTCGTAGACGACGAAACACGTGTCAGTGGATAATGATATTACAAAATAATATATATACCGCTCCCCATGGAGGCGTACTAAGTTGGTTCAAGGGAAAAGTATACCCAACTCGCAGTTAGGTAAAAATGCACTTTCGTAAATAATTGAATCCATTCAAGACGTATCGAAAAAACAAAAACAAGTAGCACATATATATATATATATATATATATATATATGTGTGTGTGTTAACGTGTATTTCTGTGTACATTTCCCTACACAATAACTCTGTCAATTTTAAGTCTACAGACTCGACATTTTTATATATACGGTATTTACATTTGGGGAAAACTTTGTAATTCGTTTTCGGCAAGAAATTTTGCTGCGAAGTGGTCAAAGTTCAACGATTTGACGT
The DNA here is from genome assembly GCF_053919585.1 of Euprymna scolopes. Taxonomy (NCBI): domain Eukaryota; kingdom Metazoa; phylum Mollusca; class Cephalopoda; order Sepiida; family Sepiolidae; genus Euprymna; species Euprymna scolopes. The sequence goes on from NC_136500.1 coordinate 28,805,264, forward strand.
GTGGAAACTCTTCTAAACTCATCCGCAGATTTTGGGTATAAACAATTCAAATTTTGATATAGGTTTCTTGGACATGGATCACACTTAATAACTTTATATAAGCCGAAAATAATAAATGTTAAGGGGTCATAATAGGGGTCCTATTAAAAAAAAATGACCTCTACGGTCTCTCCCAAATTACTCAGACAATTTCTGGTCTAAACATTTGAAATTTTACATAAAGAATATTCAGAGATAGGGCAAGCTTTTAATCGGTTTGGGTCGAACATGTGAGCTACCAATATATAAATGTATGTATGTATGTGTGTTTGCATGTCTGCTAAAACTTTCAAGAGAAGCAACGGATTTTCACGAGATCAGTATCGTTTTGAGATCGACCTTTCAGACGATAAATACCGAGAAATTGGCTAAAAACATTAATTTCTTCATCCCTTAATAGGCACTTTTCTACAGGAAGGGGCGCCCTTTTCGCCTTTATTTTCGAAAGGCATCCCCTCTTTTTGATTGCCTTAATTTAAACATACGTCAGTTCCGGTTTGACGGTGGTCGTAACAGCAAAGACATCACGTTTTTCCCCCCATTCTTTTCCTTCTTCGCGGTACGGGTTCGAGCCTGTCTACATCCTACCACTTTTTTTTTTTTTTGCACAACACATACCTCCAAACACCCGAGCATGTCCGGTACCTATGCTAGTATATATATATATATATATATATATATATATATATATATATATATATATATATATATATAAGTGAAATTGTCTCCGGGTGTATTTGTATGTGTGTGCATGTCCCTATCAAATTTCTCAGTCAAGTATGGGTCTACTTACGCGAAATTTTATATACGGTGCCTTGAGGTTTGGGAAAATCTTTTTAGTCGGTTTTCGGCTAGAAATTTGGCAGTCAAGGGGTCAAAGTTCAATGATTTGACATTTGAAAACTCTGTTGAACTCCCTCGCCAATTCTAGGTATACGCAGGTGAAATTTTTTTATATAAGTTGTGACGTGGATCAAACTGTTAAATTGGATTCGAGCACAAAACACTTAATTATAAGAGGTCAAATTAAGGTCAAAGTTTAAAAAAGTTTGACCTCCCAGCAAATTTTTGGTCTTAACATTTGGAATTAGAAATAAAGTGTATTCATACATGGCGTAAGCTTTTAATCGGTTCTTTTCTATCAATAAGTCAAAGTTTAAAAGATGTGTATTTTGCGGTCTCTAGCAAACTATTCAGTCAATGTTTGGTCTACACATTTGACATATATGACAGATATACTGCAAACCTTTTGATCAGTTTTTGGGCGGAAATTTGGCTGGCAAGAGATCAAAGTCGAAAGAGTTAACTGTTGTAGACTCTACCAAACTCCTCCGCCAAATTTGGATCTAAACACTTGAAATTTTAGATGTAGGCTTACTGGACATGTGTATGTATGAGTTCATGTATGTATAGATGGATGGATGGATGGATTAATAGATAGATAGATAGATATTAATATATGTTTCATAGTATTAATTTTTTTGCTAGCTCAGAAGTTTTAATTTCCATGCAGTAATAAATTACATCTTGTACAAAACTTACAAAATATATTCGCTAATACGAGTAAGTCTCCAAGTGGCGCAAGTATATTTCGATCAGGGAAGATGGCATACAATCTATTCCATATTTGGACTTATAATTAGTCAGATACCTATTCCTGCTTAGATCCAATACAAATCTAGTCCACTACCGAACTGTTTAACATTATATTTTGGACAGATTAAAATTATTACTCCTTTTTTATATTAATCCGAAACATAAAATATTTTTAAAATAATTTATAACCATCACTGATCAGTATTTAAATTAAAATATATACTTTTTATCAAAAAGCTATCTACTCAATTTGAAAATAGTTATGTGGTCATTTCCGAGATTCACCGAATGTTTTCATAACTGACTGAACTTAACGAAATTTACCGAACAAATTGAACTTCCGCATGAAAGTATTTTACTGCTGTTTTTTTTTCGAAGCATTTATGAAACACAACTAACTATTATATCTCATTTGCGTTCATTCACTGTTGTTTATCAGGTAGTAACACAAAAACGAACTGCTTTTCCACCTAAACTGTTTCATATCCTATTGATAACTAACACTATATTCCTACCAAGATCTAAGTTGCAAGTTTAGTTCTGAACAAAAATTTACATTTCACCTCTTCATTCTAAACTGCACAAATTGTCGAGAAAACGTCCTTGCTGTACAGACACTGGTATAGTAGAAAGCTTTCGGCTCTAACAGCTGCTTCACTCGAAACTATTGCCGCTAAAATTCCTTATCCTATTATGTCACTTTCCCATTTTTCTGAATGTACAAGGATTCAGATATCTAAACATAATCGAAACAACAATTTTATTGCACAACTAATCATTAAGTATTTTCATTTTGAATTCATAGTAATCGATTCTTATTTTATAAACATATCAACGCTTAAGATAACATACACGGTGTTAGCACAGCGTAAAGCGTCTAGTAAACATAAATACACTACAACAATTAAGTTACGGATATACCTCGAAGTGCGGTATTGGATTCCGTTTTATCAAAGGCTGTGATTACTATGGAAGAAATTATTCAAATATATGTCTATATATTTTGTAAAAACCTTCGCCGTATAAAGTGTGAGACTCAATATAAACTACATTACATATCATTTAGCGATGACATATTTTGCAAACGCAGATGTGCGAATTTTTTGTTTTCTTTATTTCTTGTCAGCATTTATTAATTAGTTGGAGTAGAGTGTCAAATCTATGACAGAATATTCAATACGCTTAATCAGAAAACAAGGGGGCTATTAAAATATAATATTCATTATAATGAAAATTACATCGACGTGATCTGAACTTCAATGTAAGAGACAGAGGCAAGATCAAGATCAAGATCATCATCACCGTCATCATCATCAACATCATCATCATCATCATCATCATAATCATCACAATTATTATACTTAACATCTCAGGTTGTAAATATCCTAAGTAAAATTAATTTTTGTGGAAATAACTTTATTTCAATTTCAAAACTCAGATCGTCAGATTGTGTCCATACCAACTTGGTCAATGTTAACTCCCACACAGACAAGTTAAACTTGAAGTGCTGCTGGTTACGTTGTAGTTTTTTTTTCTGCCAACAGATTTGCGTTTTAGATAATCCCCCATTTTCACGTTGTTATCTCTATAGATACATTATCTCTAACGTCTCTTTTTATTTATACATCATATCATTTCATATAATTTTATTCTAATGCATAGTCGTATTAGCTTCTCTTTTCGTCGCATCTCTTTTAGCTGATTTTCCTATCAAGGAGATTTGAAGTAAAATATTGTATTAGTCAAGGTTATAATATAAAAATAATATATATATTAATATTGACCTTGAGACATATGCACACAGTAGGGCTTCGATATGTTATATTATGTAAAGCAACACTCTCTAAATAAGTTCCAGGAAACTTGTGTTCATCGTGTGATAAATGTGATACAAGTATCCATAGTCGATAAAAGACACTTAAGCAGACACACTGAACAATATGGAAACAAACAAACATTCTTCGATGATTAAAATGGCGCTATGCTGAAATATATATCGGTCTGTTGAGTCTAAACACAAACTAGAACCGATATATAGCCAAAAAAAAAAAAAACATCGGCAGAGTAAAAATTATTCCATTCTATGGAGCTTATTTAAAAACGTCTTGCTAGTTGCATGCTTAACATCTGAAAACGACTGAAACCGGTTTCTACATAAAGCACCCAATGAAAAATTGAATGTGTCTTCGGTAAAAATTTCATTTCTTTCTGGGCGTGTAACTGTTTAGGAAAACTGCCATGCAGGTTTAGTAAGCATTTATACACTGATTCTTTGTATGCAAAACAAAGAAAATTTCTTATTGAAAGTATGATTAAAAAAATACGATTTTTTTTTAAGAGTTAATTGAAACCTTTGTTAGGTAATTAAATAAGGATGGACGTTACCTGATATTAAATTCATTGGCACGTTACATTAAAAGGCCGGCATAAAAGGTGTCATACTTTAATATGATCATGATTGTGTGTGCTGCTTTGAGAGACAAAGTAAGATATAGCGACCTCATAGCACTGTTTTGAGGATCCAGTCATATACGTATATACAGTTGAAATATTAGAAGAAGAAGTAGTGATATAAACAAGAGCACTAGAATGAATATGCTATGAGGAAGCGCATTATTTTTTTCATGTACAGTGGAAATAGTCCCCAAGAGTTAATCTATTTCCATAAATTCGGATTTGTTCAATAGTATGGCTACTATTACGAACACTACTACTACTTATAATGCTATTCATAATAGAAGTACTAATCTGTTATTGTTTCTTTCGCCCTTTATTCCACACTACTTTCTCTTGTACAATTACTTCTACTTCTACTTCAACTACTACTACTACTACTACTACTACTCCTGTCGTATGTATGAGAGTAGCTAGATTTATAATTCCGGAAAAAAAAACTTTTCGTTTGTTGCCGTTTGTATTTCTGCTGTGACTAGTAACTGATTGTGTTATAAATGTTTAAATTGATTCGGATGTAATTTATATATCCGTATATACTTCATGTTGTTGTTTTTTTTTTCTTATGTATATTTGAGTGGGCCTGATTTGTGCTGAGATCGGCTTCGTGTAGCCCTGAATTCACGTTTAGTGTTCGAAGTATGGGAGCCGTCGTGTTTCTAAATTGAACGGAGTAATAACAATACCTAATGGTGTTTAATATACCAGTCTGTTTCTTTTTTCTTAATGTTAATATTTTTAATCGATGATATTCACAGAACAGAATTGCAATATATTTGAGGTTGTAGAAAAATATGTTTAATGTCTAGCTAGGCGAGATAGCTAGTGAATATTAGCTAGTGTGTATGTTTGTGTCATAAGGTTGTGAGAGAGATCATTTTATCAGACGAGGATAAACAGGAATGGGAACCTAATACTGTGATGATAATAGTCTATGATGTATGATATGAATTACAACGGAATATCTGATAATCTGGATTGAATACCTTTCAAAAATACAATAACAAATGTGCAATAAAGTGCATTTACGCTTAATAATCATTTCTGTCTCTTTCACTCTCTCTGTATATGTCTGTGCGCGTGTGTATGTTTGTGTTTAACTGCAGAGCAAGTGCTTAATATATTGATTTATTAATAATTATTATTAGGCTCCGATAAGGTTGAACATTTTCAGGCGAGGATATCATGATTTATGAAACTTAGATACAATGAATAATTTCCTCTCCTGTGAAGTTTAGCCTCTCTTTAAAATCATGTTACGTGTGCTTACCTAAAGAGTAGGATGTAATGCGCATTTGCCTCGCATTTAAAATATTAATATATTAGGTTGGTACAAAAATAGTGTCGTTTCTGTTGACGTTCAACTTCAAAAGATCATTACTCCTTCCATAATAAACTTTATTAATCGGAGGAGGAACCATTCGAATCGACACTTGTTTGCCTACGAAGAACAAGTATAGTTACCTCATTAGCAGAGAAATCTTGACTTCTGGAAGCGATGAAGTTATTGAAGGCCCATTCGTCATTATCTCGGCTTTTGAAGGAATTTTCGCGCAGGAAGTAGTCAACATGCTTGAAAAAGGGATAATCGGTGGGTGAGAGATCCGGTGAATATCGCGAATGAGACAGTATCCCCTAGCGCAGTTCGCAGTTGTGCAACATACGGTCGAGCGTTCTCATCGAAAATCATAATGTCTCTTCATATTGACCAATCTCTGGCACATAAGTTAGAAATTTTTGCACATTTCATCAATTTTTCCGCAGTACTTCTCCGCTGTTATTATTTCGCCCGGATTCACGAAGATGTGATAAATGAAAACAGCCGCAGACCACCAAACAATCACCATAAGCATTTTTGATGCAATTTCAGTTTCGGAAAGTGTTTCGGCATCCAACCACCGTCCTGAACTTTGCCAGTTGTCGTAGAGGATAAACATTTCATCACCTGTCACAATTAGCTCGAGGAAATGTCGTTTTTGTTGCGTAGAAAAAACTTAGCTCAAAACGACGAGGTTTTTTTTACATTATCGCTCAATTCATGGGGCACTCATTTAGACAAATCTTTGACTTCTCTATTTACTTTAAATTCCGAGCGACTGTTGAATGGTCGACCTCGAGTTTAACAGCAGCATATCGTGTGTTTTGCAAGGATCGGCTTCAATTAAGCTTTTAAATGTTAATTATTAGAAGCTGCCAACCAGCCGCGACCGTCTTTATCTTTGAGTTGCTCTTCGTCATTACGAAATTTCTTGAACCATCGTTGTGCCGCACGTTCGTACGTGGTTCCTGGGCCAAACGCATCATTGGTATCATTAGCTGCATCGGCAGCTTTTCCGCCTAGTTTAAACTGGAACAAGGAAATCATGCTGATTTGAATTTTGTCCATGATGTTGAAAAGCCTGTCAAAAAATGAATCAAGGGATTAGGAACGTTAACAGACAACACGATTCGATAGAGCGAAGAACGCGCTTCAAAATCATATATATATATATATATATATATATATATATATATATATATATATATATATATATATATATCACCGAATAAATTAGGAAGTCGTAGCACGCATTCAGAATAGGTGAAATAATTGCTTTAGCATACACACAGCAAAAGTTGACTGTTCCCTATGTTCTTTTAGTAGAAAAAAAAATTATTAGAATGTTCCAACAGCAAACAAAATACTTTTTTTTTCAATTCGTCTCATCAGTCGGGCTTATTCGTTACATGACTTCTGACCCGTGTTTTGTGGTCACTTGCTGGGAAAGTTCTGTGTAGTTGTGAGTTGATCCTCGCATTTGTGGAGACAATGGTCTTCGTGGTCGTGTTACTCTCATGCTTCGTTGTGGAATCGGACTTGTTGATTCTTTCCTTAATCGGGTCTTGGTTATAAACCTCGATATCTGCACCAGATTGGTCGTCTGCTATCACTACGTCATCATCGGTCTTTCCTACGTTCATCGTACGCTGTCTCCCATTCGTGGTCTTTGGGGAAGTGGTTGAGGAGGTTGTGGTATAGCTGAATAATTTTGCGTATGAATGAAAGTTTTGATCTTCTGGAGAAAACGATGCTTGTAATTCTGCCGTTTACATTCAACCGTATCCGATATTGTCTATTACCTATGGTTTCGATAACTCTGCTTGTGCCCCTCCTGATTCTGCACTTAAACGGATTCGCCTACGTACACTCTTGGAGGGAAGAGATGTGCATGTTGTACTGTTTATTGTTTAGCATATGTGTTTTTGCCAATGGCTTTTCTCTTAATTCTTTGGTTTTAGACCAACTATCGTTAATCTGGTGCTTTTCCAGAAGTATAGGGACGTAACCCATTATTGTTCGACTATATAACATTACGGCTGATGCTAATCCGAGGTCCTGGTGTGCCGTGTTTCTATGCGTCACCATCGCCTGTGTTATCCGATAGTAACGTAGGTGCAGTCAATGCAGCCCATGAGAATTTATGCCTCTTATTTTTACGGCCAGTTCGACTCGGCTATTACTTTGGGGATAATATGCGAATGATATACATCTCTTTACACCCGAGTTTCCGTGGAACGATTTATACTCCAGTGATTCTAAGTGTGGCGCTCCATTGAATGATATCTTTTCTGGTGCCACATTTGTTCAGAACCAACCCTTCAATGCATCGCATACCATTGCAGCATTTTCCGATAGTAGCGGGAAAACTTTAATCAAGCCGGTGTATCTGTCTGCATATGTAACTCTTTCCATACATATCCCGTAGGCCCGTTACAGTCTTTTGAAATGGGTATTCTGGGGTTGAGAGTGGCATTATTGGCTCTCTCGGTTGAGACGGGGCGATTGAATTGCCTTTGTTAGTAAGATACTAGCGTCTAGACAAAAATAATAGTTGTTTCGCATTAGCCAACAATCTTTTCACATGGCCCGAGTGCAGTGCCATAATAGTTCAGCTCGAAGCGGCTTTGGTATCAGATTTTCCTCCTTTTATGGGTACCCCTCCCAAACAATATAGTTCGTCTGCCATCGCCCGGAATTGCTGGGCGTTCGGTAGTAGTACGTGTCGTGACTCTGGGAACCCGTTCCTATATATATCGCTAAAGTGCGGCACTCCTAGACAGCGCCGTATCTGCCACGGTTCTATCCCTGGTTATAGATGGAAATTTGGGGTCATACGCGTATACGATTGTGATTGAAGGCCCCCTCGGTCTGCTGAGTTGTAGCAGGTTTATATCTGCTGTCTTGAGGACTTCGGGTATCAAGCGGTGCAGTACGATTCGACGTTAAGTTTTTTAGGAACGTGCTTAATTCAGAACCTGATATTAACGAATATTGAATGAAAAAAAGCAAGAATTATGTATGTCTTCCAGCATCTGGTCTTAGAATATTTTACCCAGTGACTGGTTAAGCAATTTAACCAATAAATCTGAAAGGAACATCCTACTTTCTTCTAATCCGTCTATAGGGGAGTAGCGAGATCCGGCATCCGAAATCCGGCTGAAATCATTTTCCAATGGACTTTACCACCGTACAGTCCTAATTCCGGTGAGCATTCTGAAACAAAAAATACCCAATATCAACCGTGTCCGTTGAGAAGCAAGTTGCCCTGTTCATCTCGAATGTTTTGACATCCTCCTCGATTTTCCGAACAATGATTTTTTGACACTTCAAAAATCTCGGTTAGAGTTGCATCCTAAGAGAATTTGCTATTTTACCTGATCAACAATTCTAAAGCGAGGTATGATATCGACCTGTTATAATGCGTACGACACCTGGTTAACTAGCACGACTTGATGCCGGTGATGTTCGTCGGCGTTTGGAAATTGAGAATGGCTTCATTGATTTTTTTAGTTGGCTTTAAGCCGTCGGTATTTATTTAAAATCCGGCGAATGAAGATGATTCCATTTCTGCTGCAATGTGTGATATAGTCCAATGTGTGCCAAAAATCAGATTCGATAGTTTTATCTCAGAGAAAGATATCATCAATGAAACGAGGCATTCGGCGAGGGCCTGGAAGCCTTGGGGTGCCTTAAAGTACCAATAACGGCCCCACTTTGTTATTAATGTGGTTGCGCCTCAGGTAGCGGGGAAGAGCAGTAAACTGTGATATCAGTTCCATTAATCTAAAACTGTCTTCTGTGTTCGCGCGGGTACAACAGACACTTGGTTAAGTAGCGACGAAGTGGGGCGGGTTTCCCTCATCGGCGCAGCATAGAACTTTTGTAGATCAAAGGTCCTGCTCTGTACAACAACCACCCTCGGACACCAGACGTAGGGGTACCCAACGGAAGATTCTTATCTAAATCTTCCTTCGACTTTTTTCAATGCTGGGGGACAAGAATAAGCGTAGCTGATGGTTTCATTCCCGGCGAGAACCTTATATTCAGTGGTCTCCCTGACATCACCTTTAACGGTTGATGGGACAGATATTAAATGCACTTGATTTTAAGTGCCCAGGAAACCATTGTTCCAAATTTTCCCTGTTATTCCCAATGGGGTAAACGGGATACTTATAGGTTTGTTCGGAACCGTTTCTCGTTGGGGACATTTACACGTCAGCTTTCGATGGTGTAGGAAGTCCCGAGGGATTAACCCTAAGTCTTTTAGTACAGACTCGGATGAGCAAAATCCCGACGTGTTTTCTGATATGTAAACGAATTGTCTGGTTATTTAAGGCCAATTTTTATACCGAAAACATATTCCGTTAATGTGTAGTAGGTCGTCCGTGATTCCACGAATCCTGTAGTATTAGTATGTTTCTTGTATATACCAATGCTTTCAGTATTTCGGAGTCACTCAAACATGGTTGAGCACCAGTATCCGCAACGGGTTCGATATGGTATATTCCACGGCAAGACCATTTATCTAAGGGGCGTCCTTATTCGGCATGAGAGTCCGGTATCAAAGATCATTCGACTTTTCTGGAAGGTGGATGTTGGCGGGGGATATTTGGAAATTACTTTTGCTCCATGCAAGCTATGCTATTGCTGCGAATGTGTTTTCTTATTCACAAAACCCTACTCCTTCTCTGCCGATAAATATTTTGCACTGGTGTCGTATTAAATCACTTATTGAGGCCGTTGTCGACCTATCTGGTTTTCGACAAACTTTTTTTTAAGTATTCAGATATTCCACAATGATGGAATCTGAGTTCTTCCGTCCTTTTAGCCCGTTGTAATGTAATGTCACAACACCCCTTCACGGTTCATTAAGAAAGGATTATGGGTTCTTCCCCAAGGACGGTTTCTTCTCGGACCTTACTGAACAAAACATCGAACGCTCATTTAAGTTGATTTGCAAGTGTAGAGTCGACGTATGTCCTTTCTCTAGACTAACCAGTCTGTGAAATCTCTGTTTTACTCTTGTTAAAATATTGGCTTCGGCCAACAGATTGCATTGATAATCGATATTTGCAAGTCCACTTATGTTTTAGCCAGACACCATGCCCTGCTAATAGTTTATCATCTATCGGCAGCTCTCGTTCGAACACCGGACAATAAAATAGCAAAACCTTGCTTGGGAGCGAAACTTTGCAAAAAAAAAAAAAAACTACGCAGGACACTCTGCTTGCTGCCTCGTATTGTGAAATCTATGTCTATATTAAGAGTGTCAGACCCTACTAGTTAAAATAAAATCTGTTTACATCGTTCGAGCAAGCCATTCTTAATTCGTTGCGTATATTACAGGGTCGGTTAAATCACACATTTGTGCGTCTCGGGTTCATGTTCCGATGAGTACTGCCCAATCCCTGTCGGTGTAACCACCATCGATCATTGTTCCGTTCAGTTTTTTTGTTTTTTTTATTTTAGTATGGGACTCGGTTCGTCGACACCTTTTCCCTCCCAGCGCAAAGCTCGTTGTTTACTTCATGAAATTTATCAACTGGTGAACTAGTTGCAATTAATGTTCGTCATCACGTTATCCTGGCGCGATTACTATTAAAATTTCAGTGAGAAAAAAATTGTGTAAAAGAAAATCATGTAGAACTAAATCCTGCTATGTAAAGTGGACTTAAAA
>NC_136500.1:28821350-28916350 GCF_053919585.1 Euprymna scolopes
CTTTTTATATCAACACGAGCCTGGGTGGCTGGCGTTGATCGGCTGTTTGGAGGTGAGTGTTAAGCAAAAAAATTGCTATTAGGCAGCCAGGCTCGAAATTGTGAGGCGAAAGGGGAAAAAGTGGAAGAAAATCTGACGTCTTACTGCTAATCCATGACGCGACCGGAAGTTTGGAACGTTAAAATTAGGCAAAGACAATCAACCAATACGATTACTCGCAAAAATTGCTCGCAAAATATCGACAGCTTCTTGTAGAAAACTGTCCAGTTGAAGGTGAAGTAATTAATGTTCTTGATCTATTTTTCGATATTTGTCGTTCGAGACGGCGGGCTTCAAAATGACATGCATTTCGTGAAAATTCGTAGCCTTTGTCGCAGAGATACAAACATTCATGCATGCGTACATACATGCATACATACAGACATACATACATTTAAACAGACAGGTGATACTTATATTATAGATGACAAGTTAATAGCCTGTTTTCTACGACTACAACTATCGAATTACATAGTTATAGTTGATGGTGTATGACTTATTCCTATATGTTTTTCCTATTATATGTTCCTAGGACTTACTGCTACATTCGAAATTCAAGTGTTGGCATATCGTATTGATACACTCCATTGTAATAAGAAGAACCAGCTGGATGTCAAGTTGCTCACACCTTAAAATAGGTTTGGTAGAGCCTACATTGTTTTCATTGCTGAGACGACTTATCTTCTTAAAAAGCATTCGTTATAAAGCTTTTATTTTATGCAGTCATAAAAGTATATCTTGATGAATGTGAAGCGATCGTTTTTTCAGCCAATGTATAGAACCTTTCCTTTTTTCTATAGGCATGTGGGGATTGACCTATAAAATATTTGTGACCCGGTTAGTTGCCCATTGTTTCCGTATTTTGCAATGGAAGTTCATGGGGTACTTTTGGCAAGATGTGGGCTATTTCTGTATTAGTCTTTCTTCTCTACCTGTTTCATTCACTCGTGTTGAAAATGTTTAACACAATTTTTTTTACCAAGAGGAATCCTATGCACGCTTACGCCGTTTAACGTAACGCTACCAAATTTATTCGAATCACCCACCATGTGAAAAATAAAAGTTTTGAAGGATTATACTGTGTACTCCCAACAAATAGGAGTAGAGCCGCAGGGGGTTACATATAATTGAATACCATGCGCATGCTCACACCGTTTGATGTACAATTGTATAGTTACCAAATATTGTAGAATAACCCAGGCTGTACACCCGTAAAGTCTATTCCGTGTTTTTATTCATCTAATAAAAATGAGGATATAATATTTAATAATTTATTCAGTTCCCGATAATGGCCCAACGGCTATTAGGTTTTTCTGATATATTCTAAGATTACACAGAAAAATTTTCAACCTGTTCTCACTCTGCTGTTCTAAACATTGAGAATAGTATGAATAAGATGAGACAAATCAGTCGTGAAATTCAATTTCTTGTTGGAAATGACTTATCAAACATAGTTCAAATGCAGTATATTATTTCTTCTATAAAACTCGAAAACTTTATTTTCTTGTTAATTCTGACAAAGAAAACTACATTTTAATTCGGATATAAATCTTAAACCATCCGTTAAATTGCTATTTTGAGCCCGAAGTCATGGAAAATTGTTTTCACCTTCCTCGTCTATTGCCCTGGTTTTACATGCTTATTAAGACATTGACGCGTTTTCTAGATGAATAAAACCATTTATTTGAGCCTCTTTCATTCGGTTGATCGCATTCTTACTATTAACTTATAAAGGCCGTATCTGATTTATATTGGTGTCGGTTAAGAGCGTCAGTCGTTTCGTAAGTTAGTCACACCACGTTTTGAAACAGTATTTGCATTCAGATAAACGCCACCGTTTTTAAAAATGACTAGATTATTATTTTGCACAAGGAAAAAGCTATAACTAATGCAATTACATATTTGTATAGTTGTCAAATACTTCGTAATAGACTGCTAATTGTACTTACTGTGTATAAAGCAACTTCTGTCTTAAGATTAAACAACATTGATTCCGTAGTCTCGTGGTGGCTGATGTCTTCTATTACCTTTACCGATTTTCTCAGGGAGAAAACAGTGTTTATCATATTAACTCTATAATTCTTTCATACGGTACTGGCCTGTCATATCCGAGCCTCGGTTATTCATTATGCGCTATTCACAGCGACCCTTTTTAATACTCCTAGTGTGCTATTTATAGCAATATTTTGTATTACTACTTACGTGATATAAAATGCAATATTTCGTATTATTCATTAGTTTTTTATTGCATTTAACCCCAAACAAGGCAGTGACACTTGGATATAAGGGAATACTTACTGGGGCATAATTGCAGGGATACTATTTATGGAGTTTAGCAGCAAAATGACTGTGTGCATTACACTGTAACGTCTGCATGTCAGTACATTCTGGGAAATAGGAATCCGCAAGTAAATTCCAATATTTAGTTATCTTGGAAAGAAATTATTAGAATAGAAGGCTTTCCGGCATCTGGGGATCTCGACCGTGTAGGGATGAGACTTTATTGCTTGTCGGATTCGTCGTGGAGTATAACACATCGAGAGGGTACAAGCGTTTGTAGTTAATGGGATCATCTACCATTAAAATACTTGTAGGGATACGCAAGAAATCGTCGATGGGAAGAGGCTGAAGCCTAGGATTAATTAGGTAAGCACCTCTCTTTTGAACCTTGTCGAAGAGTGAGAGGCAAGAGGCGGTTACATTAACCCAAACGTAACAACAATACTTCATACATACTCGAATGATATTCCTGAAGAGGTACAGAATACTTTCAGGCGTAAGTAACATTTTAACGGAATAGAGAAAGACCACCTTCCTCGCAGCACCGATGGCAATGCCTTTAATGCATCTGTTCCAACTCATGTTCCCTGTCAATGTGAAGCTGAGAAGTTTGAACGAAGTATTTCCAGGTAATGTATCCTTAGCCATGGCCATTAGTGGTTGAGAAGGTTTCTTGTGATTATTAAAGGAAACAAGCTTAGTCAGGGCAGTATTAAATGCTACCTACAATTTGTGTCCTCATTCCACTACAGATTGAAGGTCTTCTTCTAGGGTTGCCGCCATTTTCTTATATATGTGTTTAGTCGTTTTCCCTTCGTGGCGATATATGGAAGCAGGTGTCATCAGTAAATATACCCATTTCCGAGACAATTTTATAAGGGAAGCAATTTAAGAATGTCAGGAATAACAAACAATGCCAGGAATAACAAAGGTCCAATAATCGACCCCTCAGGTACACCCACATATGATATTGTTTTGATATATGACTGTTGAGAACAACCATTATTCTTTTATAATTAAAAAAATGGTTTAATTATGTTAAGTCTTCGACCAGTGATATCATATGGCCTGATTTTCCTGAGAAGACCATCGTGCCATACACTATCAAAAGATATATCTCGGCCCACTGCCCTATCCCGCCCTGCTTTGTCCAGTATAGTGTATATTACACTAATGTGTTATAAACAGCAATAGGTTGTATTGTGCGTTATTGGCTATACACAAAATAGTTATGAAAAACATAAATCTATATTACTCCTTATGCGCTATCCAAAGTAATACTTCATATTAGTTGTTATTTATACCAATAGTTCATGTTAATCCTTATGTGATATTCATAGCAATAACTCGTATTACTGCATATGAGCTATTCAATGTATAAGTTCATCTTACTCCTTATGTACTATGAAAAACAATATTATGTATTAGCCTTTATGCGTTATTTGCGGCAGATTTCGTATTGTCTCTTGCATTATATTTACTGCAATAGTTCGTATTACCGCTTATATATTTTCAGCAATAGTTAGTGTTACTCATCATGTGTTTTCATAGACATTGTTCATATTATTCTTGATGTACTATTAACAGCAGTAGTTCGAATTACATCTTGGATAATAATCGAAAGAATAGGTCGTATTTTACTTGTAATAATTGCCAGGAGTGATTATATTACTACCAAAATTGCAAAATCCTTTTAATTTCTTCGTGTGAGTTATATCAGGAACAATTTTCTTAACTATTCGTTTTTGAAAGAGTTTTTTTTTTTTAAACGTTATAACGGGACTGTTTCTTTACAGATAGCATTATTACTGTCTTAAAATCTTATTAAAACCAATATGTTTCATAAAACAATATGCGTCATAAAAATATATACGTTATAAACCAATAAGTGTCATAAAACAATAAGAGTCAGAAAAACAACATGTGTCATAAAACAATATGCGTCATAAAAACAATATGCGTCATGAAAACAATATGTGTCATAAAAACAATATGCGTCATAAAAACAATATGTGTCATAAAAACAATGTGTCATTAAAATAATGCGTTTCATAGAAACAATATGCGTCATAAAAGCAATGTGCGTCATAAAAGCAATAAGCGTCATAAACAATATTCGTCATAAAATAATATGCCTCATAAAAACAATAAGCGTCATAAAAACAATAAGTGGCATAAAAACAATGTGTCATAAAAACAATATATGTCATAAAAAATAAGCGTTTTAAAAACAATATGTGTCCTTAAACAATATGTGACATAAAAACAATACGCGTCATAAAAACAATATGTCATAAAAACAATATGTGTCATAAAAAATATATGTGTCATAAAAACAATATGTGTCGTAACAAAATAGCTTTCATAAAATCAATAAGCGTCAAAAAATATGCGCTATAAAAACTATATGTGTCATAAAACAATAGGTGTCTTAACAAAATATGCGTCATAAATACAATATTCGTCATATTTCATGCTGTGTTTCATACGCAATATACAAAGGCAGTGATTGGTCCGTCACATTTATGTGTGACATATAGTTTTCCTCATGGTGTACGCTTTACATATAAATTCAATGTATAACGCGCAGAGTCGAACAGACACATTTCCCGACTTCTTCATTTTTCATATTTTAATATTTTTGGTGGGGAAAGGCTTTCATTTTATGCCAGTGTGTTTTGTAATTTTATTCTCTTTTTACTTTCCTTTCGACATTTTCACTCGTGCGGTTTCTGTATTTTGTTTCTACCCAATTAAAAACGTACCATTGAGCAAAGGTGAAGGGATGTGGTATATGATATGATCAAACAAAATAAAGTAAAGATAAAGAGGGAAGGAAAAATAAACTATTGTACTTATGAGTTAGAGGTTTTAGGAATGTAAATAAAGTCGGCAGGTTTCAGTTTATCCAAAGAAAACCGTATATGAGATTACCCTTTATTTTAAAAGAATCGAATTAGATAAATTGTTTTGAAATACGCTGGGAATATAAAAATCGATTCTATGTTTTCGCTATTTAAGTTACACAATTCGATCTACAATTATTCACATATTCTTTTTTAGCTTTTATTCTATTCATTCTTTCTTTTAATCTATGCAGTTTTGCATTTCATATTGTCTTTTAATTCTTCAGTTTTCATTCTAAAATATATTCCTCGGCTTCATATCGAGGTTATTATGATTATTTCATTGGTGTCTTATTTGTTATTTTCATTAATTTTACTGGTGCATATATTTTCTTATGTATTTAATTTCTATCTCAATTGCATTCATTATTTCTTCGAGTTCGTTCATTTAATTAAAAAAATATATAGTTTCTAGCGTTCGTACGACTTCCTACATCCGAGTGTGCGCAGTTCGGTTCATAAAATTCGAATGCAATGCCCTCTCGACATTAATGTTTTTATAACGTTTTGTTTTGGGGAGGGAAACTTCATTAATATGCAAATCAATGAATATCAAGACTAAGCCCCTATGATCCTTAATGATCATTTCATATATTCGTGCCCAGATCAGCATTCACTACAACTTCGAACACCGTCAGACACTACTAGACACTTAAACACCGCTAAACCCTAAACCATCTCAAACGCAACCATTCTACTAGCCTTTCAAATACCGCCAAACTCTACTTGTTTCTCAAACACTGCCAGATACTACAAGACTCTCAAACCCCACCAGATGTTACTAGGCTTTTTAGCCAAGCTACACTTTAATAGTCTCTCAATTACTACATAACTTTAAAGCATATGCAAATAAATTTATATAAAACTATACACACCAAATTCAAAACATTGCTAGACTTTACTAGCCACTAAAATATTGCTAGGCATCACTAGTCTGTAAGACAATGCTAGCATTTTCTTTCATTATTATTACGGTTTATTTATTGTTGTATTTCTATTTACTACGAACATAGTAACTTAACTAAACGTATTATTATAATTGGTATTATTATTGTTATTATTATTATTATCATTATAATTGTTATTATTATTATTATCATCATCATTGTAATTGTTATTATTATTATTATATATTTCAATTTTGTTTCTTTGTTTTTATATACATTTTCGTGTTACCTATTTATTCATTATATTTAATTTGTTCGCATGGTATTATTATTCAATCATTGATTTAAATGTGATCAACCTGTAGGCAGTTGTTATTGTCTACTTTGGGTTGCCCAGTGCTTACTTATTCATTTTGTTTTGTAACAAATAATTAGATATTTATCTCCTTTAACCATAAATGTTACTTACCCTTAATATAAAATATGTGTTTAATAGTAAATGCATGAATTGCAAAAGAATAAAAATAAAATATAAATAAAAAAATACAAATGAATAAATTGATCATACAAAGAAATATACAGTAAGATAACACTTTAAAAACCTTTAAATAATATCAGGTGCAAATATACACATGAAAATGCATACCCCAAAAACAAATTAATTTCAAGTTTCTGCGTAATTGTTTGGCCTTATAAAACCGATGCAACCGTAATAAATAAATAAATAAATAAATAAAAGTTATTACGAATACACAGATAAATAATTTAAGTTAGATTTTATTTTAAAAAAAAAACGACATAACCTATAATAATATTGAATGATAACACACGTTCGAAGTAGAATTTACACTTGCTGTGGAATAGGTCAATCTTAGAGATTAGCAGAAATAAATTTTTAAAAAGTCGAATAATAAATAAAACACAACACCATAATTAATTAAGTATGCAAGGATAAGTAATGAAAGCTTAAAATTAATACACCAAACTATATATAATATAAGGTTCTAACACAATTTTGTAAACAAAAGCAATAAGGAAGCACGCAACAACGCCAAATAAACGCAAAAGAAATACAAACACGTTTATTACACACATAGACATAAACATATAAATAAATGAATATTAAAAGGAAAACATATAGAATGCATTAAATAAATAGATAACAACACGAAAAATAAAAAAACAATAATATATAAAATAATAATGATAACATATAACAAATAAGTACAGTCAATAATAAGGATCACATACAACAAATATGTTTAGTCAATAATAATGGTAATATATGACAAACAAGTTCAGTCAATAATAATGATAACATATAACAAACAAGTTTAGTCAATAATAATGATAACATATTACAAAAAAGTTAAGTCAGTAATAGTGATAACATAACAAACAAGTTTTGTCAATAATAATGATAACATATAACAAAAAAGTTTAGTCAATAATAATGGTAACATATCACAAACAAGTTTAGTCAATAATAATGATAACATATAACAAACAAGTTTAGTCTATAATAATGATAACATATAACAAACAAGTTTAGTCAATAATAATGATAACATAACAAACAAGCTTAGCCAATAAAAATGATAACATATAACAAACAAGTTTAGTCAATAATAATGATAACATATAACAAACAAGTTTAGTCAAAAATAATGATAGCATATAACAAATAAGTTTAGTCAATAATAACGATACAATATACAAAACAAGTGTAGCCAAATAAATAAAGAAATCGCTAAGTACCGTGCTCAACGAGCTCATTTTATTTCCTCCTGATTAGTTTTTCAAGTGTTAAACACACTCCCACCTTTAAGCAAATCCAGGTCGCAGGGCACGATGTTTATGAATAGTCGGTGTGAACGTGTGGGTTGAAAGTAATTATTAAAAGTAATAGGGAGGACTTACAACAAGAGAATGACAAGAGTGTCTTCTGTTCGCACTGTGAAGACTCCTTAAGAATTGAGGATGCCATTACTTCTAAAGATATATGGGTATGAATGCATCAGCGGAAGCTTTTAAGAGACAGTTTTTCAAAGATCTCTCGCTTTCACATTTCAATGCATGCGATTACAAATAATATGTTTACATGTGCATAATAATAAAATATTAATTACTCTTACAACAAGGATTGTAAATTCGTACAAAGTAGATGAATGGATCCTTCTCTCATTCTCTCTCTCTCTCTCTTTCTTTCTCTATCTCTCTCTTCTTTTCGTCTCACTTTACTCATGCTCAATATTTCTTTATATATCTTTATAATTAATAACAATTTGAAAATATAATGTTTTGCGAATATACGAAACTCTAATTCTCTCTATATCTGTAGAGGTTTTGTCTTTCAGAACTTTCATCATATGTATTTATATCATTAGTGAAAAATCGACTATTATTTATATATATATATATATGTATATATATATATATATACGAGAGGTTGAAGTAGTTGTATATAATAGGAAGTTAGGTTTACGCAAAGGAGAACAGTACAGAGATGTAAGAGATAGACTAATTCTAAAGCAAAAAAAGTATAAAGGTGTAATGGTTTAATCGGTCATGTAGTTTCACTTCATTGAATTAGACTATGGACTTTCAACGTTAATGGAGACGTCATTATATTATTGCAGCTCTTTTTTTAAAGCTGCAAGAATATTTATCTAAGCTAGCATTGATGTCCGGCGTAGCCCGGTCGTAAAATACGCTTATTATTTTATTTCAATTCTTGCATATTTTGTATTAAGCGACAACTTTGTATCGAGTATTATATATATTTTATAGTTATGATTTCACAAAAGAAAAAAAAACATATCCATATAACTTTATATCGAATCTGAAACCAAATCTTATAATATATATGTATATATAATATATATATATATATATATATATATATATATATATATATATACTAGACCACCCGTGACCCGTTGGGTCAGTACGTTATATTAGCTATGGAATTCATGTATGAGCGTGACACTTGTGGCATAAAGAAAATAGTTTTTTTTACATAACAGAAGCATTTCTATGAAAGTATATTAAAATGAAAAAAGAATATAGATAGATTTCTATGAGTCGTTCTGTTTATTATAATTGTTATTTTTTTTTAAATTACAGTTACTGAATTATTGGTCATACTTATGCACTGAACAGGTATCATAATCCTTATTATAGTTAAATTCAAATTTTGATATATCATCTTTTAAATGAAATTGTTAGTTGAAAGTACAGAATAATAAAAAAAACACTCTCCACATGTTAATAATGGCTTTTTAAATAGAAAATGAAAATAAAATGTAACTTTTTTCATTTAATTTAAGCAAACATTCAGTACCCATTGTGTAAAGGAAAACACTATTTAATGTAATAGAAATGTGTGCATTTACCGATTCAGCTTTCCGTTTGGAAATGTAAGCAGACGACTTTAAAAAACATGTGAAGAAGAAAAAGAATTTTTTTTGTAATAACGCCCTCTAGTAAAAAGGTCTGCATTAGTTAAGGGGGATAACTCTATCCACGTAACTATTTCTCGCGTACGTAACGAAAACAGAGGGAGTAGGAGTGTTGAAATCTATTAGAGGGAAAGTGAGAGGTGTTTTCTTTCCATAAATTGTATAGGGTAATATTTCATATTATTAATAGATTCATAGATAAATAGATTTTATAATATATATTATAATTATCTATGAATCTATGTATTATTTGTATATATAAATAACTATTTGACCAAATTAAATGAAATTGTTTGTATTAAAAGCGATATAAAAATTCCGGAATTGGAATAACGGATTGAAGACGTTGCTATTTACGCATGCGCAACCGGATGTTGAAAACCGGAAATCTGATTGCAAACATACAAGATCCATAGACTTTTAGTATTATATAGATATAAGGGCAAATAATTAATAAAACATGTTAAAAATCACTTTGAAAACAAGTTAAAAACATATTAAATTCGAAAAGGAAACACCTAATAAGTGGATAGTCCTTAATTCGCGGAATTTCGAAGAAATACTTTCCTTCTCATCAGAGGGTAGGAATTAGCAAAATGCGGGATAGGATTTTGCATGCACATGTGTTTGGTGAAACTGCAAGTAAGTCAAAGATCTTACTTGATAACAAAAAATGAAGCAGAGGGAATAGGGTAAAGAGAAAGGTGATTCCACGTGAATGGGTAGTCTGGTGAAAGGTAAAGTATCGAATGACGATAAAATCCAAAAATGTGAATCCCAAAACTTTTATCTATCTATCTATCTATCTATCTATCTATATATATATATATATATATATATATATATACATATATGAAAGGTGAAGTTGTTTGCTTTTAATATTGTTTCATGTGCATATAAAAGAAGAAAATAGGCTTATACAAGGCCGATTTAATGAATAGGTTCACTTAAAAGCAACTTAAGGTGTAATGGTGTAACCGGCCATGCAGTTTCACTTTTTTGAGCTTATATATGTGGTGTATATGTACAATCACATACATACACACACACACATATATACATATATATATATATATATATATATATATATATATATATATATATATATATACATTCTATATGCAATGTTTTCTTATGTTCTCCTTGCGGCAGGTGGTCTGATGTAATTTTTTTTAAGGAAGAATTCCATGCGTCAGGCGGGCGTTTGATTTTTAAACGTGCGTATTCGGTCTTATTATAGCTCGAGCTAATTCGCAAAATTTGGAAATGGTTTTATTTGTGCCAAATGTGTAAGCAGTCAATAGTAGTTATAGTCTGTTTTATTAATATTTGTCCCCCATTATTTGTCCTTGTATTTTAACTAATATTTATTTATTTTTAACTTATTTTATTACTATTTTTTCTTTACTGCGATTCACGCTGATAATTACGCATAGATTTTAATTACCTCAAGTGTGTTTACACTCAATATTAGTTAGAGTGTCTCTTGCTAGTCTTAACTAGCATGTAACTATACGCATTTATCGTTCTTTTCCTAAGTTTATTTTGTTTATTTCATTTATCTATTTTTATGATTGCTTCAGTTCTATAACCCCATCCTATTCTGCAGAAGCTGCAAAAAAAAAGAAATTTATTTGTTTTTCAGTGCGTCTTGCCAAGCGTATATTTAACTTTATTTAATGGCGATATTTACCATTAATTATTTATCTTCGTATTATTAATTTATTTATTTATATTTTCTTTGTAGTGGTTTTTCGGTAATCCATGGTTTTATTTATTTTAATATTAATGTGAGGCACATTTGTCCATCATTAATAGGGGGGGGTAAGTTCTTAATTAATAGTATGGTGCCATTTGCCTTTTCTTTTATTTACTAAAATGTGTTAACTTAACTAATCCACTCATAGCCTGGTGGGGCATAGGACATCTACAACTTTGTAGCGAGGAGTTCTTTTTTTCTTGGTGACAAGGATGCCACCTTCCAGAAGAAACATACATTGCATAACCTTCCCAAATTGTCACTCATCTTGTACTGGCCAGGCACAACGCTGCTTAACTTCGGTGATCTGGCGAGAACCATTGTCGACGTGATTATGCCATACTTAACTAAACTTGTTTGTTATATGTTATTATTATTATTGAAAAGAAAAGCACGTTAAAATAAGTTAAAACAAATGTATTATTGACCTTGTTGGTTGGTTGGTTGTTTTTGTTTTACGGCATATCAACCTTTTTCAGGTTATTTAATGTTGAATCTTGTTATTTTGAGGAAAATGAACACACAAATGATGTTCATGTGGCACTCGAGATCACGGAATCGAGGGCCTTCTTTTACCGAGTTGACTGATTTTTTCCCCGTTTTATTTTTTACAAGGGAATTGAGAACAACTGCCTAAAAAAGAGTCGCCATTCTGCTTTCTCTAAAACAATCATCTTAGCAACAAACTGATCATCAGAAACTAGGGTTCGAATCTGTGGGTCATTAAACACACCTGCTTTGATCTTCTCGTATGATAACCCCTGGTAAAGACGTGATGACGTGTTGGAAACACTCCCCTTCGATATCCAGTGCCTTGACAAATTGCTTCCTCAAACATAATTTGATGTTAGGAGGAGGGAGGATGGTTTTATCTCTGTTTACATTTGTATCTATTATGAGATTTGTCATACCTGCTTCCAGGATCTCACGAATAGACCAATTCTCTAGGACCCAATGTATGTGCTCGGCTCACCCACACACAGAGGAAACAGGGAACTTGGTGAAACTTTTCTGTTGTCGAAGAAGATAGGTGACAATCTGTAAGTCAACACAAATGACTCAATTGTGCACATGATTACTTCCCGCAAATATACTGAGTGACCGACATTGTTATTATGTAAAAACACACATATAAGACTGGGGTTTGAACTGTCTGAAAAGCGTCCCCCATCAGCAGGACTATAGTAAGGTACATCTACTTCTTTGGGAAGCCCTGAGATGTAATAGCAGTAAACAAACTGCAAAGAAATTTATAAAAAGGGCTGTAACGATTTCTAAAATATGATACTTTAATGGAGTGATACACAAGATTTCTACCTTGTAATCTTGATGCCAAAACATGTGCTGCTGTCTTTAAAAGACCCGCATTCTGCACTAATCCATTCAGCTCAGCCCGGGGACGAGGCTTGCGGATATAAAAGCTTCAGTGTCTGAAGAAACATCCTCGAACAATCAACACTTTTCTACTAATTAACTGTCAAAACTGTCTTGCTTGTTTGTGGATCTTTATACTCTAATGAAGCAACACTTTGTAAACGGAAACAGAAACGTCTTTGGAGTGTGCAGCAGGCCTAATAGCTGAGGGGATATTCCAATACCTAATCTTATATAGGTTTTCTTTCCAACACCCGATGCGTTTACCATGCAGAAATAACAGTCGGTTACATAGTCTGCCGTTTCACGCCAAACCATTGAAACTGTAAAAGGTAGACGTTTGCGTTTTCCTTTGGTCCACTCTCGAAGGATTTCCTTAAAATTGTGTCACATAACATGAGGAGCCGATTGCTTGCGATGATCGCTGAGATGGATTGTGCGGTTGACGAATGGGGATATGTTACGTCTCTGACGATTGAGTGTATAGCATCCATATATAGAGAGGAAGGCATCAATCTTGTTTGTACATTGATGTATCCTAAATGGAAGCCATGTTTGAACAGAAACTAAAGAAGAATTATAGTCAAGGAGGGTAAAAGTTTTGCAGCCAATCTGGATTGGAAAAAAGTAGGCCCGCAACATTCACTTGGATTTTTCATAAAGTAAAATTCTTATGACTAAACCAGCATTCCCATATTTTGCTTTGAGATGATATATTATTACATCCATATTTTTGTTTATATTCCTGAACAATGGTCTTTTAAGAAGATGAGCTGGCACAAGTCACAAAATTTGGATAGTATTAATTTTAGGGGCGTTTGATTCAAAACCGCGAGATTTCGTTTCCTGTTTAATCCAAACAAATTTTATTATCACTTCATACGCTGTCTGGTGCGTTATTCTTTTCTAAAGAAAATAGCTGCTGTACAAATATCTGAAGGATTTATGTCTGTAGTGGGTACACACACAAACACACACACGTATATATATATATATATATATATATATATATATATATATATATATATATATATAATTCATCTCGGCGATCATCCCAAGCAATCGACTCCTCATGTTGTGCGCTACAGTTGTAAGGAAATCCTTCGAGAGTGGACCAAAGGAAGTGGGTGCACACCCACACACGTATATATATATATATATATATATATATATATATATATATATATATATATATATATATATATATATATATATATATATATATACGCTCCGTGACAGAATTATATGCTAATCGATATTTTTGTTCTTACTCTGATAGTTTTCGTGAAATTTAGCACGTTATATGGCAACACTAACGAATGCTCAGATATAAAATGTTAAGCTGATCTGCGCAGTAGCGAGCAAACGGCAGCCATTTTGGTGACTTGGAGTTTTTTTTCAGCGTGCCAACTTTATATGCAAGATGGGAGGTAAAGGTGCTTTAAGTAAAACTGGGAAGTCTAACATTGTGCAAAGGCTCCATATAAAGATTTCCAACTAAGAAATTACCACATAATTACACCGTGATAACTGTACAATCAAAAAATATTGTACCAACCCTCAACTTTGCAACGGACGTTCTGACAAATGAAAAATTCGTCAGAAATCGTATCTGTCACGATCAAGGGAGAAGGTCGTCGTAACCCACTTGAAACTAGCAAACGAGTTTTTTGAAAAAGCTGGCTTTGCTGATGTGCCCAAACCAACTCATTGCCTTATCCTGAAGACGATTGCAAAATTTAAAAAACCAGTGGTTCGCCCTCAATTTACGGATATTCACAAGAAAAAGATGATGGAGGGGGCAAGAGATCACATGAAGGTGAATTTTCAAACTGTTTGTTCACCGATGAGTGTCGAGCGACCCTTGGTAGACCCGATTAGTGGAGGGGACTATTGTATTATAATGAGGGCCTATGTCCCCAAAGGATTAGGCGTACACAAGGAGGTGGGGGTACGATGTTCTGGGCTGCAATCATTGGCAATGAGCTGGTAGGACCATTCAGAGTCGCAGATGGAGTTAAAATTATCGTCAAACTCTACATTGACTTCATTAAAGAATACTTGGAACCCTGGCACAAGAATAAGAGTTTTGCATTCCGGGAAAATATGGTATTCATGCATGATAATACATCGTCTCATTCTGCGAATATAGCCACTGAGTGTTTGGAGAGAGATTTTGCCAGACATGGGAAAAATGCGATTGTTAGCCTGTTCTCAAGATTTAAATTCCATCGAAAATCTGTGGAGCGTCTTGAAACAAAATATTTACTCCTGTTGAAGTCAATACAACTCCAAGTATGACCACTGGGAGGCTATTCTGACTGGTGCCAAAGACATTTCATCAGATGAAATCGAAAGTTTGACATCTTCAATGAACCAAAGGTTTTATGCTCTTGTCAATAAAAATGGCACTTATATAAGATATTTATTGTACTGTGAAACCATATTGAAGCTATCTGTTTTTTATTATTGTTGTTCTCAATTTACAAATTCTTAGAATAACCAATGTTTCGATGATCTTTTAGCACTTCACCATATTTTAGCATTGGTTTGCATATAAAGCTTGCACGTTGCAAAAAATGCAAATCACCAAAATGGAAGTCAACTGTTTATTACTGTGCAAATTAGCTTAAAATTTTAAGATCAGAAGTGTATTTGTGTTGCCATATAACCTGCTTATTTTCACAAATGTTCATTGAAAACTATCGAAGTTAGAACAAAAATATCGATTTGCATATAATTTGCATATCGATTTGCATATAACGGCACAGTGTATATATATATATATATATATATATATATATATATATATATATATATATATATGCGCGCATGTGTGTGTGTGTGTCTGGACGTACTATCTACGTATGTGGACGTGAAAATGCTCATACATGATTTCCGCAAAGTCACATTTGTACACTTTCCTAAATCGTTAATTGCATACAAACCAGATCTTGCAGGGAAAACCTAATTTCAGATATTAAATCTGTCCCTAAAACTCCTTCAGAATCAATTAAATTATCCAATGGAACTCATTGTGACTGAAAATTTGTTCCCCAGTATAATTAATAAGAACACAGGTAAACTTTCATCCTTAACCGCTGCAAATTAAAGTAAAACCATAATAAGTTAATTAATTAATTAATGTAAAATAAACTAAACAGTAAATAATACGGGGCATTCCATTAGGCGAATATATTATTGAAAAAAATGTAACTAATATACCTATATAACTAAAAAGATGTAACTAATATACCTAATTGATGTCAACTGGAAGGCAATTGCTTGATTTCTTGAATTGCATACAAATGTGAAATAAGAATGGATACTAGTAAAACGGTCTACGTACAGAGAACTCCTTTAATTTCAAGGACATATACCGAAAGCATATTGCATTATTTAACATTTGACTAGAGGAGGAACCTAATTGAAATGAAGATAATGGTAAAAATAATTACATGACGAGAATAAATATGAATAACAAGTAGTAGGACACGGCTGCATTAAGGGATTGGGTTGAGTAACTTCATAAAAATAAAATAGAATGGGAATTAAATTACAATAGTCAATAACACAACAAAGCAAGATAATATAAACCTAGTAAATCAAAAAGATGTAATTTATGTTAACTTTAGTCGTATTACATAGTGAATTCTAAAGAAGAAATTTTAAACAAATGATTGATACTAAGGAAAGTTATCTTCATAGAAATAATGCTTATTGTCACGTATAAGTCATGATGAAAATTATTAGGGCTATGTTGTAAATGAAAGGTGAGTGTAGCTAGTGTAGTTAAATTTGAAACGGGGATTTAGTATGGTACAATTAATAAATTAATAGGTTGGTAACTTTATATATAGAAAATAAACAAACTGCCACCTAAATAAGAGAAATAGCATTACATTTTAATTTAATAAAAACACATTAAAATCCAATAGAACAATAAATATCGAATATTAACTATGTACAGAAGATTGAGATGAACGGGTTTTGATGGATTAAAATAGAATAAATCAGTAAATAAGTATGATGAAAATAATTGTGAAATTGAACCTAGCTTTTTATAAATAGAGTAAAATTAAAACTACAGGTTTACGATTAAGTATACGTAATGAAAAATAACAATATTAGGTTAAGAATAAAAGGAATTGCGATGAAATAAGGATTCGATAAATGTGAGCAGAATTTGAGGTATCTCCCTTCGACTGCCTTGGTAATAGTGTATGATACAGTAACAGTAAAAAATAAAAGATGAAGACAACCTTTTCATATTAGATAAGGCTGGATAAGATGGATTTTACGTTTAAATTAGTTACTTAGCCAGTATGAAGTAGAGATAAACATAAATTGAAATACTTTAATTTATTAAATCAACATTTTAATCATAGATCTTCTGAAAAATATAGTCTGTAAAATGGCAAAGAATCAACAACAATATCGTAACATGTACACAATAATTAATACGCACTAAGGTAAATATAACAACGAATAGTTGGACCTATAAATAGATGAAATCTAGAATATTTAGACCAGGTTATGAGGAATGAATCAATATAATCTATCTATATATCTATAAAAACAGAGATGTGTGTGCCACAGACGATTTCTGATTGGTTAATCCAATAATCACATCTCCTAAAAAAGTATAGTTCTTACGCTCTTACCTTTACCATGAAATATGTTGGTCTTATTTATTGTCCATCTTGGAAGGGTTTAATTTTTTTCTAACTTGCCATTTACAAATTACAAAAATGCGAAACTTCACAATCCAACCTCCGACTCAACGTCCGCCATTAACACAACAAACGCTGGAGAGATTATTAGTACTACTACTACTACAAACATTACCGCACGAAAACACGCGCACACACGCACACACACTCACGCCCACTACCGTTCTTGGCTACGTCACGTTGTTATGGCAACACGATAAATACACAGTAAATTTGATTTTCTTCATTTCTACGCAAATATTACGCAAATATAAATCATATAGAATATCTGTATGAATATAATTACACGTAATCTATATCTATCTATCAATATCTATATCTATCTTCTATCTATCTATCTATATCTATCTATATATCTATAAAAACAGAGATGTGTGTGCCACAGACGATTTCTGATTGGTTAATCCAATAATCACATCTCCTAAAAAACAATGGTTTCTACGCTCTTACCTTTACCATAAAATATTATGGCTTTATTTATTGTCCATCTTGGAAGGGTTTAATTTTTTCCTAACTTGCGATTTACAAATTAAAAAAATACGAAACTACAATCTAACAATCGAACCTCCGACATCACGGCCGCCATTATGAAACTAAACTAAAAAAAAAAAACGCGCGTTCACTCATGGTCTTTACATTTCGGGTTTGGTTACTTGTGCAGTTTTCCATTGACATTAAAAAATGGAAATATTTTAAAAAATATATATTGTACGTACTCGTCATGGGATAAAGTTTTCCTACAGAAAAAATCACGTAATTTCATCAAGTAGTTATTTTTTTATAGCGAAAAAAGAAAAAAATCAACGCTACAAGCGAGTCATTATTAATTAAACAGAAAGTTCAAGTAGGGGGATTTCCCTTTTTTTTTTATATCGAGGCCAAATTTCGCAAATTTGGCCTTTTTTTAAAGCAGTTTGGCCTTCAAAATTTCTGTTTGGCCTTTTTCCTCACCGATGAAATAAAAAAAGCAAATAAAAACAACGCAATAAAACTTTTAAAAATACGGCACACTTTTGTTGTTCTTGTTTGTTTTTTTTTTTGGTAATTTTCCTTATTTTTTTATTTTTTCAAGATAATACTATTAAATGGACACTATTATGCCAAATTAGCCCCCCCCCCGAAAAAAAATGCAAAAAATTCGAGATTTAAGGTTTTGACGAGATAATTTAGCGAATTGTCCGGACTATTGCGAGAGAACCATCCATTAGTTTTTCCTGAAATTTTGCCACAAATTGTATTTCAATACATAGATGTGCATAGTAACAACATTTTTTTCCGAAAATTCCCGTTGCGTCTCCAGATTTCATCGGTGAAGAAAAAGTCCAAACAGAACTTTTGAAGGCCAAACTGCTTTTAAAAAAGGCCAAATTCGCGAAATTTGGCCTCGCTATCATAAAAAAGTGGGAAATCCCCCAACTAGAACTTTCTGTTTGGTTAAGAATCAAGGTGGCTGATTTATATATTACTCGCTTATAAGACTATCAATACACACAAAAAAAATATAGATTTATTTTTGGGTAAAGTTCCCCCGGGTTTTCCTTTCACTTGAGTAAATAATGGTCTTTTGTTAAATATATGGCGTACTATTATCCTTATATATATGATGTTTATGTTTATATATATATATATAAGTGATAGTGTCTGTGTGTGTCTGTGCGTCTGTGTGCATTTCCCTACGCTAAAACTCTGTCAATTTTAAGCCTAGAGATTCGGAATTTGATATACAGGGTACTGAGATTTGGGAAAATCGATGTGATAGGTTTTCAACAGAAATTTGGCGATTAAGTGGTCAATATTCAACGATTTGACCTTTGAGAACTCTACCAAACTCCTCCTACAATTTTGGGTCTAAACACGTGATATTTTATATATAGATTCCTTGGCCATGGATCTAACTTATTAACTTTACTTGATCCCTAAACAATAAATGTTAAGAGGTCATAATAGGGGTCAAAGTTTAAAAAAATTTACCGTTTTTTTTCCTCAGCATACACTTCAAAACACCTGGGCAACGCCGGGCACCGATTGCTAGTATATCTATAAAAACAGAGATGTGTGTGCCACAGACGATTTCTGATTGGTTAATCCAATAATCACATCTCCTAAAAAAGTATAGTTCTTACGCTCTTACCTTTACCATGAAATATTTTGGTCTTATTTATTGTCCATCTTGGAAGGGTTTAATTTTTTTCTAACTTGCCATTTACAAATTACAAAAATGCGAAACTTCACAATCCAACCTCCGACTCAACGTCCGCCATTAACACAACAAGAAAGCAAACGCTGGAGAGATTATTAGTACTACTACTACTACAAACATTACCGCACGAAAACACGCGCACACACGCACACACACTCACGCCCACTACCGTTCTTGGCTACGTCACGTTGTTATGGCAACACGATAAATACACAGTAAATTTGATTTTCTTCATTTCTACGCGAATATTACGCAAATATAAATCATATAGAATATCTGTATGAATATAATTACACGTAATAGTTAAATAAAGATGATCATCGTATAAAAGAACCGAAAAAGAAATTAATAGGGAATTTGTATAAAGTTGTATT
This sequence comes from Euprymna scolopes, assembly GCF_053919585.1. NCBI lineage: Eukaryota > Metazoa > Mollusca > Cephalopoda > Sepiida > Sepiolidae > Euprymna > Euprymna scolopes. Next base: position 28,841,364 of record NC_136500.1, read on the forward strand.
TTCTTTTTAAATAAATAGAAAAAAGGGGTGTTGATAAGACTATCGATACTTATACAGTTTAGTGACGACATTAAAAAATGGAAATATTGAAAAAAAAATTTATTGTACGTAACTGGTATAGACTGAAGTTCTCCGAAAAAAAAGTTCACTTCATTTGATCAAGTAGTTATGTTCTTACAGCGAAAAACAATTATTTATCACGACGACGTCAACGTGGCCATTTTGGAAATATACCTAGCAGAATACCTCCATTTTAGGCCAAATTTCGCAATCTAGCCTTTTTTTTATCTCGCCATATTGAGATACGCACAACACATCTGCAATTTTTTTACGTTTTTTTTTCTTTTTTTTTTTTTAAATCTGCAATTTTTTTGCGTTTTTTTTTTAAATAAGAATACTATTGAATATGCAAAGAAATTGAAGAATGCAAAGAATTGAAGAATTTTTATACGAGATTATTTCCGAAACATGCTCAGTTGGACATGCATGGATAACTTCGAAACTTCGTTTATTTACGTCTGTTACAAATTAGAAAAAAAAAAAAAACACCCCAAAAATGGCATCTGTCTTCGCAAAAAAAAAAAAAAACAATCTCATTCTGGGGGGGGGGGGCTAGATTGGCCTAAACTGGAGGTATTCTGCTATGTACGGCAGTTACCTGCCCTTGGGGAACTCCTGGGCCTGCAATAACATTTCCAAAATGGCCACGTTGACGTAGCCGTGATAAATCATTGTTTTTCGCTGTAAAAAAAAACTACTTGATCAAATGAAGTGAATTTTTTTTTCGGAGAACTTCAGTCTATAACAGTTACGTACAATAATTTTTTTTTTCAATATTTCCATTTTTTAATGTCGTCACTAAACTGTATAAGTACCATACTATCAATACACACAAAAAATATAGATTTATTTTTGGGTAAAGTTCCCCCGGGTTTTCCTTTCACTTCAGTAAATAATGGTCTTTTGTTTAATATATGACGTACTATTATCCTTATATATATGATGTTTATGTTTATATATATGTATAAGTGATAGTATCTCTGTGTGTCTGTGTGTCTGTGTGCATTTTCCTGCGCTAAAACTGTCAATTTTAAGCCTACAGATTCGAAATTTGATATACAGGGTACTGAGATTTGGGAAAATCGATGTGATAGGTTTTCGACAAAAATTTGGCGATTAAGTGGTCAATATTCAACAATTAGACCTTTGAGAACTCTATCAAACTCCTCCTACAATTTAAGGTCTGAACACGTGATATTTTATATATAGATTCCTTGGCCATGGATCTAACTTATTAACTTTACTTGATCCCTAAACAATAAATGTTAAGAGGTCATAATAGGGGTCAAAGTTTAAAAAAATTTACCGTTTTTTTCCTCAGCATACACTTCAAAACACCTGGGCAACGCCGGGCACCGATTGCTAGTATATCTATAAAAACAGAGATGTGTGTGCCACAGACGATTTCTGATTGGTTAATCCAATAATCACATCTCCTAAAAAACTATGGTTCGTAGGCTCTTACCTTTACCATAAAATATTATGGCTTGATTTATTGTCCATCTCGGAAGGGTTTAATTTTTTCCTAACTTGCGATTTACAAATTAAAAAAATACGAAACTTACAATCTAACAATCGAACCTCCGACATCACGGCCGCCTTTATGAAACTAAACCAAAAAAAAAAAAAAAGCGCCTTCACTCGTGGTCTTTACATTTCGGGTTTGGGTACTTGTGCAGTTTTCCATTGACATTAAAAAATGGAAATATTTAAAAAAATATATATATATTGTACGTACTCGTCATGGGATAAAGTTTTCCTACAGAAAAAATCACGTAATTTCATCAAGTAGTTATTTTTTTATAGCGAAAAAAGAAAAAAATCAACGCTACAAGCGAGTCATTATTAATTAAACAGAAAGTTCAAGTAGGGGGATTTCCCCATTTTTTTTTATAGCGAGGCCAAATTTCGCGAATTTGGCCTTTTTTTAAAGCAGTTTGGCCTTCAAATTTCTGTTTGGCCTTTTTCTTCACCGATGAAATAAAAAAAGCAAATAAAAACAACGCAATAAAACTTTTAAAAATACGGCACACTTTTGTTGTTCTTGTTTGTTTTTTTTTTGGTAATTTTCCTTATTTTTTTATTTTTTCAAGATAATACTATTAAATGGACACTATTATGCCAAATTAGCCCCCCCCCCGAAAAAAAATGCAAAAAATTCGAGATTTAAGGTTTTGACGAGATAATTTAGCGAATTGTCCGGACTATTGCGAGAGAACCATCCATTAGTTTTTCCTGAAATTTTGCCACAAATTGTATTTCAATACATAGATGTGCATAGTAACAACATTTTTTAGCCGAAAATTTCCGTTGCGTCCCCAGATTTCATCGGTGAAGAAAAAGGCCAAACATAAATTTTGAAGGCCAAACTGCTTTAAAAAAAGGCCAAATTCGCGAAATTTGGCCTCGCTATCAAACGATTTGACCTTTGAGAACTCTACCAAACTCCTCCTACAATTTTGGGTCTAAACACGTGATATTTTAGATATAGATTCCTTCGACATGGATCCAACTTATTACCTTTACTTGATCCCTAAACAATAAATGTTAAGAAGTCATAATAGGGGTCAAAGTTTAAAAAATTGACCGTTTTTTTTTCTCAGCATTAACCTCAAAACACCTGGGCAACGCCGGGCACCGATTGCTAGTAAATAAATAAATCAGAGGTAAAGATAATTATAAACATTAGGAAATACATTTAAATATTAAATAAATATAAGAATAGTAAATTGTAGAAAACTATCTTCTATCAAAAAGACATACAAGAGTAGAACGTTTGTTGAATAGTATTTTGGGCTACGTCAGAATTATTGCTGATTGTGCACACACGCATATGGAACTGGATGAACACACGTAAATATTGTGGAAATCCCCAAACCAAAAAATGGCATCAAAAGTCATAACAATTTAAAGCAGAGTGCAGAAATTTTGAAATTAACATTCTTCAACTGACAACTTTTGAAAACAGTCATATTTAAATTTGGCCTTGGACGAATTTAATAGGGTCAATGAAAAAATAATACTATTCCTGTCTAAAGTTTTTTTGTAAATAAAAACAAATGCCAGCCAAGGAAGAAGTCAGTTAGAGAGAAGAATGGGACCGAGATGACCAGCTGCCATTTTGTGTCACCCACAATACTCCACCGCGTCCCATCTCGCTCGCTCCCTCTTTCCCTCTCGAGAATGAATTGAACAGAAAATAAATTGCTATTCCTTTTTACAAACATCCGCAATGTGTTCTTTTTTTTGTGAAACAACTAATTGTCTTATATACGTTGGCCAAGAACTTGAAACTCTATTTAACAGATTAAATAGACGACGCGGCACGAAAACTAAAGAACTACAGTATAACATAATACACTTACTCAATACGAAATTAAATTTAAATTAAAGAATTCGAAAAGAAGTGATTAAACTGATTAATCTCTTAAATAAGAGATTATGAACATGTTCATATATGTATATATATATATATAGATATATATATATATATATATATATATACTTGCAGTTCCGCCCGGCTTTACTCGGGCCCTATGTACTATTCATAAGGTTATGTTCATATATATATATATGTATATATATATATATATATATATATGTATTAAAAAGTGTGAATATGTAAAGTAATGCCTTTCTGTTTAATAATATTCCTTAACTTAAAGAGAAAAGGCAGACATACATTTTCACTTATATATATATATATATATATATATATATATATATATATATATATATATACAGAGAGAAAGAGAGAGAGAAAGAGAAAGAGAGAGACATTCAGCTCACGATTTATTTAGCCTCTGCCGTCAATGAGTTGGCTATGAAAACATGTTTACTGCAAAGCTAATAATTAAAACATGAACCAATAACTACTACGTAATGCATTCCTAATGCCGGCGTTCGACCTTCACCTGGCAAATTTCATTTTTTTTTTTAAATTTTCACACTTTTGCACCGGTATTTCCGGGCTAAAGCCCAAATATAAAGTTTTTCATGGATTCAAACACCTTATATATGAAGTTGCATATCTGTAGACCAAAAACTCTAGGACGAGATTGGCAGGCAAAATTTGTTAGACGAAAATATATGCCTATACATAAATATATATGGAAACAATTGTGTGTTTACTATAAACTTTTTATGCAAATATTATGCAAGTATATATCATTTAGAATGTCTGCATGAATATAATTACACGTAATAGTTAACTAAAGATGATTATCCCATTAGAGAACCGAAGCAACTAATAGGGAATAAATTGAAATGAATGTTTAAAAGAATGTGCAAATTAGCTAGATCTTTTGTTAGTGAATACAATTCCACAACCCATATATAAGAAAATTGTATTTTCTTTTTAAATAAATAGAAAAGGGGATTGCCTTTTTCCTGTTGTTCTTGGCCTTCGAACCCGGATCAAAGTGTAGTATATTTTCTGCAGACGCTGGAGATGAGTTAATTGGTCCTTAGTCAATGTAGGGGAAACCCTTCATACTGAGACAATTACTATTTTTTGAATACTGCCAGAGTTCCCCCTTTTTACTCTTGTTTTAGGGGAGCTGGTTTACCCCCACATTAAAAACGACCTTGTGTCTACTTTGCTTTTGTGGGGAAGCAAAAAATTAAAGAATACATAGAAAACAGGTTGCCTTTTTTCTGTTGTTCTTTGCCTTCGGATCGTGATCATAGTGTAGTATATGTTCCGCAGATGCTGACTTAAGGTAATGTGTCCCGGTCAATGGAGGGGAAACGCTTTATACTGGGCGAATTATTTATTTTTTGGTTCTAACCAGAGTGCCGCTTTTCCCTTGTTTTCGGGAAGGTGGTTTAACCCCACATTGGAAACAACATTGTGTCAGATTTTGCTTTGGTGGGAAAGCGAGTAAATAGTAATAGAAAATAGGGGTTTTAATATGAATATCAATACACACAAAAGAAAAACGAATTTATATGACTATATATATATATATATATATATATATATATATATATATATATATATATACATGACAAATGTAGTTTGGTACTTATAGAGTGTTTTTTTTATATATTTAAATGATATAATATTTAAATTTGTCTTAATGGTAATGAAACAATTGCAACACGTAAAGAAATACAAACGTATAATGATCTTTATTTTTATTTTGTCATGAATTTTGGGAAACGATCTATCTATCTCTCACTTTCTCTCTCTCCCTATACATTTATATATATATATATATATATATATATATATATAAAGTAGTGGAATCCGTGTGTGTGTCTTTGTGTATAACTCACAATGACCAAAGAAATATAAAGCCATATGTCTGTATACCTCTATTGGTCAAGAAATATTTAAGCAAATGATAAGATACTTCTGTCAACGAGATATTACATTTCATAGGCAATATATATATATATATATATATATATATATATATATATATATATATATATATATATATATATATATATATATAGCATTCTTCAAACAAAATCTACATTGATTCAGGTACGGTCATTAGCAAATCGCATTAAATTAAATCTAGTTACATAAGTAGATCGATGAGATTACTTATTCGACATAGTAGCTTTGTTTTAACTGTACTAATTAAAACACTTTTTTATTATTAGTTTATTTTTATTTCAATTCATATTTGATTTAACTTATTTTATGTTAAATCTGAAATCGTTTAATTTTCAAACCAGAATCACAAAGGGGAAATAACTGTGATAGTTTAATTGAAACGTTGTTTTAAACGGAGCACGTTATTAGATATTTCCTGTAATAAATTTGTTTTCAAATATATATTATATAAATAGTGTTCTAAGCTGAGTTATTATTTTTATTTTCAATTCGGGAACAGTTTTTTCGCTTATTCTTAATTTTTAAGTAACCTTTTTTATATGTTAGAGAAAAAGGTAAGTACATACAGACCAGTTTTATTAAAGATAATAAATGAAAAAGTAAAACTAATAAAGTATTTATACATTACGTTTAATAAATTTGTTCTGTATATACCTTGAAAATAGCATGCCTCCCTTACTCCCTAACATGTGCTATTTTGATGCAGGATTTATTTTTTCTCCGTATTACCTACTATTTCCAATGCACTTTTCCCAGCGATAGACGATGGATGTGCATAGACGTCTCTTAATCATATGAGTGGCATTCCAAAATAAAACATTATATTTGCGACTCAAAGAATTGAACAATTAAGAAGACGTGAGTTGTCTGTTTTTATTCTCCGTGCACTTTTGCCAGCAATGCAATGAAACACCTCTGTTTCTCACCCACTTCATGACAGGAGTTGCTTTCTTAGAGTTTCGCATCGTTAATATCGGCAGCAAATTTCTGAAAGTTAAAGTTTAATCATTATGACGATGCAATTCGCAATCCCCTAAATTTATTCAGGCGAACAATAGGAAGCATTACTTTTGGAACATTCCTTGTATATACAGGTTATTTTTAAGATGACGCTGATGTTTATCTGGAAATTCAACTTGAATTATTTGCAGATTTTGGCAATTATAGGGTATTCTGAGTTCATCTTATTGAACAATTCATAATAAAAATACTAACACGTGCGGAGCTTTATCAAATTAGAAATAATTCGACCAATTTAGTGGGGGAACACTTTTTGAACGTATAATTTCGTGAAATAGACCTGTCAACTAGCCCCTATGTTCCTACGATTTAACCCCATCAGATTATCAGCTTTCGGAATATATAAAGAGTTATCTTTACTTCATCAAATGAGGCACAATAGACGACTTGGAACAAAGCATTCTAGTTTAATTTAATGCATAGTTTGTGAAAATTTTTGTGAAAATGCGAAATTGTATTCTCAGTATACTTTACCAACAGTACACTGGTCTATAAAGAACATTATTATATTAAATATATTTCATGGGAGCATAGTAATTTACAATAATTATTATTAAATAGAGATACACATATATATTTTAGATTTAACTGTAATATATATATATATATATATATATATATTTTGTTTTATGAATCAAATTATGTATTTCTTTGAAGTATTTACTTCGACATAGCTCAATATTAAAGTAGGACTAGGTTGTAATTTATCAAAATATTTACACCCATTACTCTATACAGAATTGGCCGTGTTTCATTACTGTGGAGATTCGTCAGGCTGTATACATATAAAACTCCTGAAATTTTGTATAACTTAATTTCCATATATTTTTGAATGCTTATATATATATATATATATATATATATATATATATATATATATATATATATATAATTATTAAATACCTACAGACACTAGTGTTTCATCCTTTCTGGAATTATCAGTGCATCGTGTCACGATTAACACCAGAGAGATGTGCACCCGGCAACAGATGTCGTGTCTGGCTTCATTAGCAAGGGCACAATCCATTCGGCTACCGTCATCTACGAGGAATAAAGTTGAGATATAAAAATGTACTTTTTGTTCAAATGCTTTTAACGTCAGTCAGGATGAACTAATCATTATATGACGATCTGCGCATTTGTGCTAAGATGGCCGACTTATTTCAACTGAAAGTGATCAACGATAAGAAACAATTATATATATATATATATATGTGTGTGTGTGTGTGTGTGTGTGTGAGTGGGTGTGCATGTGTGTGCGTGTGTGTGTGTGATTAAAAGAGGATTAAATATCCAAAGATATGTTTAAAACGGAGATAGAAGGACTTAAAACAATCGACAACGTTTCAAGTAAAAATGAAAAAAAGTGCTCACTGACGAGAAGTTTAATTAAGAGTATATATAGAGGGAGCCAAAGGGGCAGTATATTTTACATATTTATCTGTGTCTATACAATATCTGCTAAAAAGTGACTTTTAACTATATAGTTATGATGAGAGTAAAAGTGCATGCAGTCACACTAATTGATCTGTTTACGATGGACTTTATACTTCAATCAATTATTTTTATTAAATGGATATCAACAACGGATATTGATCCATTTTCTTGTCTTTTTTTCATGTGTAATTTATAGTGGGCTTACTTTTATTCATGATAATACGTTCTATTTTAGATCATTTAGGCAAGACAATCAAGATACCGTCTATGTATCTAAAGTAAGGTGAATGTTTCAGCAATATGTATTTAAGTGGTCCAGTTTCCATTAACTCCAGAAATAGATATGCTTAGACCTCAATAGGTTACCTATTTTTAGGCCAAAATTCTGTTTGTAGTTTTTTTTTTTCGAATGTGAAAATACTCATTTCTACGCATAAATTCATTATGCCAAGAATGAATTAAACAATAAACTTATGTTCAATTCTTTTAAATGTTTTAAAAGTGTGTTGAGGTATTTTTAGTGGGGATATTGGTATATAGATATTGTCCATAGTTTTGTTAGGTAGGTTGATTTTTTTTCTTATTTTTGCGAGTATGTCACCGGAATTTCTAACATGATATGAGCTGATTGTGCCTAATAATCTAATTAATAATATTGCAAGTGTCCGTGCAATTTTATCGGCATCACTGCCAATGCCTGAAATATTAGGGTGTATCGAGATATTGCTTTTGTGGTATTTGGTAGACCGTATCAAATGGGGATTTTGGGGTGGTCTTCGATGTATGATTGCCAGGCTCTGTTTTCATTTATTAGTTGCTTGTACGTTTTATTACATATGTCTATTTATTTTGTATTACCTCAAGGTTAGTTCTTTCGTAAATGTTTTGATCTCGTAAGAGCTTTATGATTTTACCTTTATATTAAGACATTTTAATTATTACAGTACCACAACGTTTGTCTGCAGGGGCGTTTTTAAATGTATCTTTGCATGGATGTGTTGTTTAAGTAAGATAGCCTCCATAGTTTGAGTGGTAGTTGTTTATATGGTGCTCTGGAAGAAGCCTTTGATGAAATCTAACAATATAATTAAAAATAAACACTTAACAGAAGTATTATCACACCTACGAATAGTAAAAGCAACACTATATCTATAACCAAAAGGTCAAGCAAGCGTATCAAATACTCTTTTCAACAATCAGATATTTAATCCATAAACCCAAACCTTATTTCAAGGTCAGAGCTGCCATACATTCTATACCCTGTCATGACTGTTGAAAATATGCATTAGAGAAACACAACGGAGTATCGACGAGAGAATATACGAACATGAATGAAACATAAAAATGAACAACGCTCGTTTTCATTTTTACTCTTGAAAAATCCCGCAGTAAACGGACGAAACGTCGTCTATTTTTTAAGTTATTCCAGCGCCGTTTTTCTTGAAATCCATGTATGAGCGTGACACTTGTGACGTAAAGAAATATATATATATATATATATATTTTTACATAAAAGAAACATTTCTATGAAAGTATATTAAAATGAAAAATCACAGACGGATAACTCAAACATGAAAAAAAAACTCTCCCCATTCGTGTAAAGTTACCTATTTTTCCGAATAATCGCTCAAAAATCGAAAATTAAACATGATTTTCCTACGAATAAAACGGCGACGAAAGTCAAAAACGCACATGAACCTACCGATGAGAAATATAAGAATGAAAAATCCATATTGCAATCCTTCAACCAAGTTATAGAAACTTAAAACCTAAAAAAATATTAATAAAACCTGAAGCAAAAAACTAAAACCTAAATAAGTAAAATAAAATAAAACTAATATTGAAACAGATTAGTAAATGTGTCAACCAATTCACTGTTCTCACACAACTATTTTGTATCTAGAAATGTAAACAAAATATAAAAAAGAAGAAAGGAAGGAAGCAAGGAAAAGGGACGGATAGAGAACAGCAGTAGTAGTAGCAGTATTAGTAGTAGTAGTCTTGACTTTACTACAATTGTTCTCATGTTTTTCAACGGGTTAAAGTTGTTTAGTTGTAATTAAATTACGACAGCATAGTTGTAATAAAGAATAGCTGCAAAACACCCCCACTCTTCCCATGTTAAATGATAATTTCGAAAAAATAACGTTAATATTCTAGTGTGCAGGTCAAAATCTGCAAAAGAAGCGATTTGTGTTTATTTGTTTACGTTGTTATGGGTTAATGTTTATGCCCGCATGCACAACCAAATGTTGTAAACTGGAAAGTGGGTTACATCACTCGTTACAAGGTCATTTTAGTTTCATAATTATATAGATATATATGAATCATAATGTAAAAAATTATATAGTGTTTTTATTTTTACATAGACAATAAAGTGCATGTTTAAATGAACATACATCATTACAATAATTATAGAAAAACTGCACTCATTAAATCGAACTTCATAACGACATGCACATTTACCCAGTCAATTAATGTAAGATAAATTACCAAAATTGTACTTAAAGTATGATCATAATCTTAAATAATCTCTCGCTTGTTATATCTTGAAAAGCCTGTCTTTGTTGGCATCCAGCAGAATGCTCCATCCCCAACTTAAACAAAATAATGAGAAAATTAAACTAAAATAAAATAACAACTAACAATATATATATATATATATATACGCACACACACACCCTACACACACACACACACACACACACACACACACACACACACACACACACACATATATATATATATATATATATTCTATTTTCTAAGTTTAAGTTATGTATATTGAAGGAAAGAAAGAATTATTAAATGCAGGAGTAAATGCGTAGAAAGTATATAGGACTTCCGTTCATCAAAAGCTTTTAATAAAAAATAAAGGCATTCGCAATGTCTACTGAATAAGATGCAGCATTTCCTTCTGCATAAAACAAATGGCTTTCAAGATGACAGCAAATGGGTAGCATTTTATACAATGGCTTCTTTTGTGCCTCTTTGACACGTCTTATTTATCATTCACTCCTTCGTCGGAACTCTTTGCATGCAATATGGAAAAAAAGTTCCTGCCACAAAACCTACACTCACCAATAAAATACTAATATTTTATTACATTGTATTCTCTATGTTATTTATCATATACTGACAGTTTAATTCAAGAAAACATATTTTTACTGATGGTGTTAGGTATGTAGGTTTATATTTTGTAACAAATGTGTCATGGCCAATCAATTATAAAACATATCCAGTACAAGGATTAATATTATGGCGAGATTATTATTACAGGTGGATTGTAAATAGGTTTTAAGTGTAAAAATAAATATTACGGTCATTAATTCTTGGGATGAGTATTGTTTAATTATATTATGTAGATTCTTAGAACTATTATTCTCATCTTGGCTGCTATTTACGCAAGATTTCGATCGTTTTACCCTTTGACTTGCTCCTAATTTATCTTATCTAAGTCGGGAATATTTCTGTCGAAATTTAGGATTTTTCTGTCAACCTCTTAAATTTTCACGGAATTTCAACGTGGACGCTTTATTTAATCCACAAAGGTAGCATGATCTATCATCGTCAGCTATGTATGGATATTTTGAGTGTCACTCGAACTGAGGTTCCATCTGTTACAATATTTATTTTCTGTATAATGGGTGTATGATAATTGAAAAGAGGTATTCTATTTATAAACACTGCCGAAATTAAACGGACGAATCAAATTATTTCATGTTTAGCTAGCAACCAATCAGAAACCATAATTTCTCCATGAATATTGAATTCTTTAGCACTCCAACACGTACGTTTTAATATAAACACAAGAAGGATCTTTTGCCATTTGCTTGCGAAGTTATAAAGTACAGAACCTGTAAAGAACAGCTGCCCACTTATATGTAAATAGAAAATGAGTAGATGGAAGTAAGCTATTGTATAATTCTTCATATAATTACGTTAATCCTGCTGTGTAACGTTTCTCAAAACAAGGATACAATCTTAATTTAAGAATATTGTGATTAGTAGCAGAGTAATGGGCACTTATGCAATGACACGGGTTTTCATAGATTATTTTCTGTATGTATGTGTGTATATATATATATATATATATACATATAAATATATATATATATAAATATATATATATATATATGAAACCATTCGATGCTACTGATACACACACACGCACATACACACACACACACACACACACATATATATATATGTCAATATGTGTGCGTATGCATTATTTGTTTTTCAGAGACATCGGTTCGTTTTATGCGCGGGTCTTTGCCACCTTGTCTTATGTGCAAGCCATTTATTTTCCTTTCCACACTTCATATTTTCTGTGGACTCGAAATAAAATACAGAATCATTTATCATTCGTGTTTCATAGAATATAAAAAATGGAGAACGAAGTATAAACGGAAAATAACTCTTCTAGTGTATATTACAGGCACAGAAGTCGTGTATGCCTCCTCGACAAACGAATATGTCGATGTCCATAAAGGAGATTCGAGTTATGAATTGGATAGTAATGTTAAGCATAGCAAAATCCAGTTGTATTTCTTATGTTTAAGTTTACAGTAAGTACATATATTAACACCGCGAGAATCCAAAAACCTCATTTTTCTAATATTTGAACTGAGATCGATGTGTATAATATGTTCTTTATTCACTTTGTGAGTATACACCCAGATCGAGGTCTTATAGAATGTAAGTCCAACTATTTCCGTTTGATGAGATTTTTCTGTTTAAATATCGACCATGTGTTAACTATTTTAATGCCATAAATAAATACAATCTCTCTCCGCAGCAGTGTTGAATATAAAGTAACCTATCTCTTGTGAATTCATGGTAATTTAAGAAATAAGCTTTAAACATAACATGGTGTTTCTAACTTTTTGAGATTATGATTGCAAAATGATTTTTTTCATTTTTCGAACAACTATTCAGATCTTTAATATTATACTAGACTACCCAGTATGTTATATTAGTTATGGAATTAATGTATGCGCGTGACACTTGTGACGTAAAAAAATAGTTTTTTGTGACATAACAGAAATATTTCTACGAAAGTATTTTAAAATGAAAAAAGAATATAGATAGATTTCTATGAGTTGTTCTGTTTATAATTGTTTATATTAAAAAAAAACTTACAGCCATTGGATTATAAGTGGTTTGTCATACTTATAGGTAAATGTGCACTGAACAGATACACGGTACAGCAATACATTTTATTGCCGCGTTGAATATTTATTTCTAACGCTCATTAAAAAAATCATATTTTCGGGGTTACTTATTTATGTTGGTAGTGTAGAAGAAAATGTATGAATGTGTTTTTAAGAAATGTGTACTACAAATGGAGAATAAATTTTAAAAACTGAAAGCGGTGAGTAAATCGCCGTTTTAAAATGCTTTTATAGTTGTCAACGAGTTAAAGTAGATTTATTTGTAAGAAAATTGCGTTAAAATAACTTAAACGTAATACGGAAATGAACGAGTGAAAAAAAATGCAGAAAGTATAAACAATTGTTTAGTTGGATTATTTAAACGCGAAAATAACAATTGATACGCTGAAAATGTACACAGTAAAACAATACGTTTTATTGTCGGATTGATTGTTTGCTGATGCACACTTGCGCAACCGGAGGTCGTAAACCGGATGTTCGGTTACAGCACCCGTTACAAAGTCAGATTTTTATAATTAAACAGATCACAAAGTTTCGAACAACATAGCCTTTGACCGCTTGTAGGTGTTTCTAATCGAACTCGGTAATCTTTATGGATGTTTGAATGGAACATTGTATTTAATCCATGAAATCCACTGCAGATACTCAAGTGAGATTGAAAATTTCCCGAGTTCCATAAAGAGAAGAAAGTTCGCTGGAACGTTGATAGAATATCAATCAACATCGGAATAGTAGTTCGAATCATTCATATAACATATAGAACATGCAGGTTTTTGTAGATAATTATTAATGCAGTAGTCTGTTTTTCGAGCTTTATTATCTAAGCGGTTCTCCACTCCTTGGCTAGTTAGGAAAACGATCGAAATATACCGAAAAAGAAATTCAGTTATCTCTAGTTCCAAAGCGTTAGAGGAATCAGCAATTTTTACAAATTTTTTTATAGCCGGTCTATAAATAAAGCCGATAAGATACTGATTCACTATACAATAATATCTTCACATTCTCTGGTCCCCCCTCGTCAATCTTTCACGAAAAACACCCGTCTAGCTGAATCCACTGTGAAAAATTGCGCCCACTCTTTATCTGTGCCTAAATCAAAACGTGGATTCCATGAACAAAGCTTCTTTTTTAGAACTGCACGCCTGTTGAACTCTGTTCCGTCTGCCGACTTCCCACCTTACTACAACTTGGATGTCTTTAAGTCCAACGTTGGAAAATTCCTAATGAACCGTCCCCTTAAGTAAACACTTCATCAAATCTCCACACTAACGTACTCTACCTGGAATTAACTCTTATCCCTGAGTGGGTTCCGGGCCTTGATAAGTAGTGGGCACCGCGTAAAAAAATTGTTTATGATTATCTTACCCCCTCCAAAAAAATATTAAACCTCTCCTAAAATGTCTACCTTAATGCAAACCATATGCTCCCCCTGAACTCGGTCTTTTTTCACTCAAGTGAAACGATAATAAAACATACAGCGTTACACTTGATTGGTTTCGGAATGAAAGTAACGTATTTATGCTTCGACGACTTCGATAGCGTTGCCCTTGTCGCCTCATTAACCTTTGGTCGAAGTGAATTTATCGAGTAATGTTCAATTTACGTTGCTGAGAGGTCAATCAAGGAAGAATAGACTACAGTTGCATCTAACAAAAAAATGAATGATGTCAGTTTTGTGATTACTATTCAAAACGTAGGTTACAAATTTATTATTTCATTTTTTTCTTAAATGTATTCGAGAATGAGCTCATTAGTGTTTTGTTTTTTTTATAAACGAGCGTAAACTTGTTTTAAGATGGCCATATTAAAAAAAACACACTTCACATATTAATCTGTTGATATTGGGCCGCTCTTTTGTATTGGTAATTTTCCCTCCAAGGATTGTCTTGATGTAGATTACTTTGATATAGTTTTACTTTTTATATGTATTTCCGTATCCTTTATCGTATTTTCCCCTCTCAATCCTTTAGATTTTTACTCTTGCATTCTCTCTGGGTTTTTTTTTTACTTTGCTTTTTTTTCTGTCACTTTCCTGTCTTTTTTAACCATTCCCATAATTTTTTGGTGATGTCTATTATATTTTTACTATTATTAACATATATTCTATTTTTTCATCGTTTCCCGTACCTAAATGTATTCTTACTTCATTGTTTTATGTATATTTAAGATTTCATTCGTATATTTTTATACTTTTTATTTCTTAATGTAAAGATGTTTCTAATTTTAACCTAAATGTTTTCAAGCAAGATTTTGTTTATATTTTACATGTTTTATAATACTGGGGTTTCTCCTATTCTAAGGAAAAGCATTTAGCAACAAAATTTCATATGACGGAAAATCATTCTCTTCATTTTTTCTTCTTTTTCTTTTTGATCTGATAATAAAATAAAGTTATATGTAACTTTTATTCCCCATCTTTTATTTAAGATATTTAATCGCTCCCGCAACAATATTGAGATCTTTATATCTGGATTTGCTTTATTATTGCTATATTCTGCAGTAAATTCATTTAATATTTTAAGCAAGTTTGGTCAGTAAAAGGTGTTTTCGTAATTAGCTTCATTTTATATATATATATATATATATATATATATATATATATATATATATATATTTGTTATAATGTGTTACTTTTACATAATCTCTTTTTTATTTTATTTATTCCTTTTTGTTTTATTTTGTCTGTTTTACTTTCTTTTTATTTGTTGGCTTAACTTTTTTTTTTATTCGGTGAAACGGCCTGGTCTATGTAGATCAAACAGCTTGATCGCTTGAATAGATTTTTCTTGAGAGAAAAGAGGAGAGGGCTGGGTTGGGGTGATCCTACCTAATTGCTGGAGTTTGTATCTGAATGGAAGATGTAGCACAGCTATATTCAGAATTCAGCTCCCCGAGTTGGGGAAAAGCTGTTTTATTTCTGCAATTTTCTCCTCTCTCTGAATACTTAAACTATTTAAGCGAGCGATCCGCTTGACCTACATAATGTTTAAAAAATAAAATAAAAGACAAGATTATATAAAAGTAACTAATTATAAAAAAGGAAATAACGCGAAAAATCTAATATATATATATATATATATATATATATATATATATATATATAATAAAATACAAAAGTCTATATTCCAAGTTTTAAAATATTGACCGTGTTACAATGTATTCTATTAAGTACGCTGACATATATGTATGCAATTATATTTTAAACAAGTAATTCGAAATTGAAAAGTTTTTGGTTGCCAGGCATACAAATAATGGTGTAAATTTGCGCAGAAATTTGTACATTATCCCAACGCCTGCATCTGCAGAACTGCGTTGCTGGCACATGTGTATCCTTTCTTGGGAGTCTAATCTAAGGTCTAGAGATCCTGGTTGAGAAAGTCATTATTCTCCTGTTCAACAAAAATCGGTGATGAATTCGTTGTTGCGGACATTTTCTGGTGAACCATTGAATAATAGCACATAACATCATGATTAATGGGAAGATAAGAGGTTAAAATAGGATTTCCGCTTAATCGTCGGCGCTCAAAAAAAGAAAACGTTTGGTTTCTCAAGTCAGTTCTCCTATGACAAATCGCATAGATCATGCACTACTTATGTAACCAGTCTTTTACCAGATGCTGCATATCCCGTAATAAATAACGAGCAGAGAAATTGGCACTATACTTTAACGGGCTTTTGAAAGAAGGGACTATTCTGTCATACGGTGTAAAATTTTATTAGTTTGTCAATCATGCAATGCCGATTATTTGTGTTATTTTCAGTATGTGTTGAAGGTATTCTATTTCTTTTTTATGTTTGTTTTGAGTACAAGTCGTGTTACTCCTGAAGGTACGGCCGTCGTGTTATTTCATTTTATGATTTTGTATCCAAGAAATTAATGATCTGTCTTTGAGCTTATCGTGATGCAGGGCACATGATGTATCTGTTTTTTTCTTGAATGTATCGTTACATTTTCATTAAGTGTTTATTTTTCGGCACGCTTCAGTTTTATTAGCATTTTGCATGAATTGTGACAATAACGACTTGCAACGCTGTTTCTTGTTGTTGTTTTTTTGGTGTGCCAGGATAAGGTAACTATTACTAGTAACAATGATAAGGCCACTATTACAACTATTACGCGGATATTCAATGAATGCACTTTGCGTCTATAAACATTTTGACAGACTACCTGTCAGCATTTTATCACATTTATAATACGGTTTCCGTAGTTTTTTTTTTTTTTTTACTTTACTTTCGAAATATTATTCCCTTACTTTTCCGCGTGTGAAATAACATTATACCTGTTTGTCGATAACATCTGTGAAATATAGTTTGGTTGGCCTGTTATATTTATGTTAAATAAAACAATTCCACTTTTTTTTCACAATATGTGCAAAATTGTATATCTATCAGTACGCTATGCTTATGTTTCGAATGGCATTTTAATTGTGTCTTTAAAGCTTATGTTTGAGTTTGGACTTTCGTTTGTTTGACATGTTTATGTATTCAAAAAGAAGTATTGTTCTTTTTAACTCAGATTTGAAAAGAGTTTTCCCTAAGTTCGTCCCATTCAATCTTTTAAAAAGGAGCTTCGGTAAAATATCAACTTTGATATTGTAATAGAAAATTTCCTTTTTCAAACTAAAATTTTAAGTAATATTTTTGCGATCGCACACGCTTTTAACAAATTAGAGTTTTAAATCGCATTTTAGTAACTGAATGTTGAGATTAAATAGATATCTCCTAAATATATCAATTTTAGTTTGTATTTTCTCTGTCTGTTGTTACTTAAATAGATGAAAATATTGAAATGCTGAGAAAAATGATTAAACTGCTTAGGATCACTGAGCTTCAGCTGATTGATTTTCTCTATCAAATTTGATGTAGTATGTGGCGTATGGCCTGAATATAAACAGACTGAATCCTACCCTCTTTAATCCTTGCAGCAATGCTAACAGAACTCCTTCGCCGATCTTTCAATGAAAGCACTTGGATGTGACGCTCTGTATGTGCGATAAGCTTCTTTGTACCACCTACCCTAGGTGTGTTCTGAATGGATCCCGCCCTTTTAAAATGCTGCATTATCTTAGCCACAGTGCTGTATCTAAGTTTAAAGGTGTTAGCATTTTTTTAGTCTTGGCCATCTTTTTGTAGCGCCAAAAAACCGGTGTTAAGATCCTCGGAGAGTTCTTGCTATGTGCCGCCATGTTGGAACTTTAAGTGACTGGTAAGAGAGTGTGTTTAAGCTGCATTACAAATATGAATACACTTGAACTGAGATAAACAAACGTTACGCTAACGAGTCACACGACATTTTGGAGGGGAAAAAGTAGTACTCAATTTAACATTAAGAAGTGTAGTTTCTTAGAATTTTGCTCACTTATTAGAGGTGTAGTTTCTCAGGGATGTACCCACTTTCGTTGCGAGGAATTTAGCTTTTAATGGCTAAATTTGGAGTTATTTTGAAGGGAAAATAAATTAATTTTGTTATATATGCTGCATACAGACTACTTTTCATTGTATCAAAAAATCATTTTTCAGTGCTTTCCCAGGAAGAGATATACTTAAATAATTGAAGAAATGTTGGGAATGTACTCAATTTTTGGATACACTGTATGTGTGTGTGTGTGTGTGTGTGTGTGTGTGTGTGTGTGTGTGTGTGTGTTTATAAAAAGCTATAAAAAACATCATTTATAAAATAAATATTTTTAAATGAACAAATGAACTTAAAAAAAAACACTTGCAAAGAAAAAAATATTTTATTAAATGAGAACAAACAAAATAATTCATTTGGCTTTATTT
This sequence comes from Euprymna scolopes, assembly GCF_053919585.1. NCBI lineage: Eukaryota > Metazoa > Mollusca > Cephalopoda > Sepiida > Sepiolidae > Euprymna > Euprymna scolopes. Next base: position 28,860,189 of record NC_136500.1, read on the forward strand.
ATTCCTTAGTACTTACGACATATTTGTTTCTTTTTCTCTTTATTTTCTGAAGTCCAAACATTATTTATTCTGGATTTTAGAAAATCAATAATCGGCATAATTTTTATTTATTTATTATTTTTATTTTATTTCCATAAGTTGAATACTTGTGATTTCGTGTTCGTATATCGAGGATATGGGCTGATGTCGTTATTCACACGCTAGAGGACTATTCAATATAAGATGCAGTTATCAAGTGTAAATAAAATGTAGTTTTATGAAGTTTGAAATTAATAAGGTGCCTATCAATTCCAAAGAAAGAGAGAGAAAAAAAGAAAAGATGTAATAACGAAGGAAGAAAATAATCAAATGATTTTTTTCATACATTTGGAATTTTCTTATTTAATAAAGTGTCAGGTGGTTTTAATTAGCTTATCTGCTCATTTTAATGTTTCAATTTTATAAATGGTGCTTTAAGAGATCCTGACAGTTTGATTAACACGAAATTACCACACACCTGAATAGCTCACGTTGAAGAGATCTCCTGCATGCGAACGACAACACCAGCACATATTCAAGACATAATAAGACGACGTCATGGATATACTAAACTTATAGAGAAAATGGACAATAGCAAAAAAAGAACCAACAAGACTCTGATGGTGGATTTTCTAAAGTCAAGAATTAAATAGATATATTCGAATAACAAAATAATTAATGAAGAAAAAAAGTTAATTATTTTTATTTTGTTTCCTCATTTAAGTACACACACACACACACACATACATATATATATATATATATATATATATATATATATATATATATATATATATATATATATATATATATTGGCTTCCTTCAGTTTGGACAGATTATGAATACCCACTGTAAGGGTGGCAGCGCGTAAAATGTTTGTAGTAAGAGTTGCACAGTCTCAAACCACGCCTCTTCTGAGTCAACATCGTTGCATACCAGTGGTACTAGTTGAGGTACAGGACGACGGGAAACAATGCCGAGATGAACGGAGAGCACATACAGTGTCATGAATTCCGTGTTCTAGTATTTATTGAACGATGATAAATCAACAACTACGAGTTTCATGACTGAAATTAAGAGCACAAGTCCGGTCTCTACTAAACTCCTCTATTAATTGTTGGCCTACGGACTTTACCTTTGATATATATAGGGCATGTGAAAAAACGTCGATTTAATGTTTACTTGGTTGAAAAGGGAGCTATAAGGTAAAAACTGAAAAATTAAACTTTGCAGGTAAAAGTCAACTAAAAATATGTATTTCCTCATAAAAAATATACATTTACACTGTAAAATGTTTCAATTTTCGAATTTTAGATACAATGTGTACGATAGTACTGGAAAGTTCACAGAGGTTGATTAAAATTCTAGCTGATAGTCATGTAATTCTTACTTTTGAAATATTCTATCTGTGAATTAATATGATAGCGTGGCATTTTGTGTGAAGCTTATATCCGGCTCGTTTAATTGTTATATATTACATTTCTTGTAATAAATAATTTTACCAATAATTCTTCAAAATTCCGATTTCAGTTTCGATTAGAACTGATGGCGCTAAAGACATCTATATTTTGTTATAAATAAGTTTACAAATAATTCCTTGTACGTTTTGGTTTCTGTTTCGATTATAGCTGATAGAACTCCAATAATCTATTTTTTGAAAAACAATTTTATCAAGAATTCTTCGCATGTCTTAGTTTCGGTTTCGGTTTCGATTTCAGCTGATAGCACCTTAGTAATCCATTTTTTTATGAATAACTTTTATCAATAATTCTTCGTGATATATATATATATATATATATATTGTTTGAAATCGCAACTTTATAATATATAGAAATCGATAGAAAAATAACTCTATAAGATATACGTAATCTACAAGAATTAAAATACCATATTTAAGTGTATTTTACGATGTAGTCGCGCAAGCGTCCCTGCTAGCTTGGATAAATACTTTTCAATTTTAACATAATAGCTAAATCATTATAAGAGTGTCTGCATTTACGCTGGATATTTGCAGAATGCTAACATCAATATATTACATGAATCAGTCTCCCGTGGAAGTTCCACAGGTCCCGCTAGTTCAATATAATAGGCACACTATAATAATCAATAGATAATTAGCCCTTGAAGAATATGAAATCTGCAAAATTAAAAATGTTATATTTAAGCGTGTTTTACGACCGGGCTACGCCGAACGGTAACCCGTAAATAATTACATTCAGATACGACTTTACGGATTTACCGGAAATAGTGATATGACATCGAGAAAAGACATATTTCAATCTCAACAAAAATAAACACACTGTTTTGCGTTTTTTTTTATTTGACGGCTATTTATAAATCTATATTTTCAAAATTCAACAAAAACGTCTATTTTTTCACCAGTTGGTTATGAGAAGGACAGCAATTAGTGTTTAACCCATTACTTACGTCATTAACTGATCCACATTTAATTTTATTTTGTCCTTTTAACTGTTACTAATACAACATACACTATTCTACCCCAACCGATTATTATATGGCTGATATTTTATTTTTACTATGTAAAACATTCAATATTCAAGCAAGCAAGATTATTACAGTTTCAGTTTTATATAGAGCTATAGTTCATACGAAACACAAAAAGCGGCTTTTCTCGCAGACCATATTGCTGTTCAGAAAAAATAAACGATTTGCAATCAGACGTATGCAAAAATATTTGATATCTAAAAACAATTCTATTCGTTAATGTTTTTCCAACTTCAAACGAACGATAATTTGAAAATGTCTTTGAAATCCACGGAGCACAATCTGTTTCATTTTGCGTCCGGAATTTCCGGTAGAGATTGCAAAATATGTCCGGAACGAAAAAAAAATGACGTCGGTTTGCTTTTAGCTTCCGTTTTATTTGTTTTATGCGACAAAAATATTGTTTTAATCAATAAAAATGAGAATACAGGCGAGAAGCTTATTTAAAGACAGGAATACTTATATATATATATATATATATATATATATATATATATATATATATATATATATATATATATATATAAGAGATAGGGTAAAATACAGAAAGTCAGAAAAGGATGATGAGTTAAGAAAAAGTATGCGAACATCAGAAGAAATAGAAGTAAAAAAAAAAGATTAAGTATAGTTCTCACACGTGTTCATCATCAGTGATGATTCACTGGTGATGAACATGTACGTTTCCCAGGATTAGTAGTATCAACACGTATCTACAGATTTCCAATACTCTTACTTTCTTTTTACAGAAACCTATAAAATAAAATAGAAAGGAGGGGCATTCTTTGATTGTTTTACTTAATTGTAGCATTGTTTAAATTACATGTAGTGTTATAAATGATGCTGGAAGTGTTCCCCGTTGACATCCTTGCATTTCTGGCCACGTTTAACAACGTGTGTGGATGCTCACTTTAAATCTTTGGTGATGCTCCTGATAGTTTTGGTAATGTTCTCCTTTAGTTGATCTAGGTTGTGAGAATTGTTTGCGTAAACATTTTTGTTTTAAAGTTCCCCAAAGATAACAATCAAATGATGACAAGTCCGGGGAACGCGGTGACCATAACCCTTTGGCTATTTTTCTCTTTTTCCGTAAACATGTCATGAACTCAATGTCAGTGTTGCAGCGAAAACACCATAATTAAGTTTTTTTTTTAATGTTGAGTTTCAGAAATAAGCAAACTTGATCTAAAAAAAAATGATTAGAGACTGATTAGAGGGAATGGACTACTTTAAAATGGGCTATCCTGCAGAACTATTGCGAATGATTTTGCATTGCTGCAATAACTGCTTTTAAATGCGTTTTGGCTATCACAGACTATTGGTCCTTGTTTGTATAATAGTAGCAATAAGCCCCTGAGTTCCGAATCCTTATAGCATCTTTAGTGCCTGTATATTTAATGAATTCGTTTTTCGGTCTTTTTATTCTGCTTGATGCTTCATCATAATACCGTGTAATATGAGTCAGGCTGATTTTGTAACTTTTGTGACACAGAGGCAGTATATACATTTTGTTTGGTATTGTTCTACTTTGTTTCCGTGTGCTCTTTGTGTTATTGAAACTTCTATGTGGCTTATTAGCTTTCGCAGAGTATGTGGGTTGGTTTTCACATTCAGACATTTCTTTAATATTTCAACTTTTTATTCCATTAGTGCATGTTATATATTATCATTCGGCCATCCCAAACTATTATCGATTTTCTTTCCAAGTTTTACAGGTGTTCGTAGAACTCTTTCGTTTCTTAGTGTGCATATTTTTTCACGTATTATATCACTTTCAGTACTCTGGCAGTTCCGTGAATGTACGTCGTTTTTCTGTTTATTAATTTAAACCTTTTTTTTCTGTTGGGACGGTATAAACTTAGACCGGCATGGTTTGCCATTGTTGCTCAATAATTACACACCCATCCTTCTTTGTTGGATGAGTTTATATCTTTGTACTCTAATGCTCCAGAGGATTTCGCATGTTACCCTCTCAGTTTATACAGCTATTTAATATACATAAGCAGATTTTTAACTCCTCGTCATTTTTTGTCATTCTTAGAAATGAAAAACTGGATATCTTGGGTTGTTGTTCAGTCAAGATATGCAAATTCGGAAAAGTGTGCACTGGTTTTTATACGACACCGAAAACTTTGGGCAACTTAAGGTATAGAAACACGCAACCACGCGGAGATGTGAACATGAAACCTACACACACATTGGAGGTCTGAAAGAAGACACCATTAAACAACAGAAATGAAAGTGGCATTGGAACAAATACATCAGATAAACAGGAAAACCACTGGAAGCTGTTCTGTATTGTTGAAATCTAATGCAAGGTATTAACACATATTAAATGTTATTAGTTAAAGACACCGAATTGTTTATATATTGATTGAAACAATAACTGAAGCATCCCGACCAGATTATTGCGAAAATTATAACTTTGCGCAATGCACATTAGTCTCGGTTAAGAGGAAAATATGGAGAAAGAAAAGGGATTTCAATAAAATACTTTGTAAATAAGATGTACTTAATTAAAAAATATATATAGTGCAGAACGCAGGAGGGGCAATTATCACAATAGTGAACCATCGTATAAAATGAACAAAACAAAAGATGAGGCACCGGATCAAAGTAGAAAAGAAAATTGGAAGAGAAACAGCTACATGGATGATACCTAAGGATGACAAAAGATAAGACTAAAAACAAAACACTTTGACATGTCATACGAAAAAGAAAAAGAAACAAAGATACTGAATCCAGCCTTACTATATAATACGACTTTAACTAACGCCATCACAACAAAAATAAACAAGACACATGAAAAGAGAAAATGCAGACGCTCTGGAGAAAGAGACGACATTATTAGCCACATAATAAGCAAATGCAGCAAACTAATCGAGAAAAGGATGCAAAAATATACATGATCAAGTGGGGAAGGCAGTGCACGAGAATTATGCAAACAAATGCCTCTTAAACATTCTGGCAAATTATTCAACCACGAACCGGTAGTAGTACTTAAAAAGGGAATTCACCATATCTTATAGGACATAAACATTAAAACATATTAACTCATTCAAGAATGAAAATTGCATGTAATAATAATATACAAAAAGGTGAGAAACACACCTTTCTTGATTGTAGATTTCACCTTTCCGAACGAACGCGGCCAGAAAATCAATGGGCATCGGGAAGCGAAATCAAAATAACAGAAATATTAGTAAGCGCACTAGGAACAATCCCGAACAACTTCATAAAAAGAATGGGGTATATTGGAATCAGTGGGATGGCTGAGAAGATACAATGAATAACGATAAATGAAACGGCTAAAATATGAAGGGAATACTTTTGAATACAAAATATAATACACCTAGGCTACATGCACTATTAGAAATTGGTACGAAAGTAAGCCACAAAAAAACGACACATGGAATCAAGAAAACTGAAACCGTATAAGTGCAAGTTACCAAATCCCCTCCAAAAATGCAGGCATCAACGGGAAACAGACCAACTACAGAATGCACGATATAAACCTCCACTGGATGAGTGAGAAGATGACTAGGATCTTGGGGAGGTTTATTTCCGCCAAATTCCAGTGGTGATAAATGTATGATGCCGAAGATAAATCAAAGGTAACAAGTTGATGTGATAACGCAAATTCATTCCTAAAGGCTTTTAATAAAAGGGGGTATAGTACTGAATATCTGTGGAGACTTGTTGTCACTTGGATTTAGTGAATACCAAAGTTTATTCTCAGAATGTTTATGATAGATGTTTTGGTAGTACATCGTAAATAATAATAATAATAATAATAATAATAATAATAATAATAATAATAATAATAATAATAATAATAATAATAATAATAATATTGAATAGATATCATACGACCTCAAAGATAATCGTCCTGCCACATCATATAAAAAATAAGCGACAGCAATCAGGTTATAGCACCATCCCTGGCTGATAAAACTGAATATTGTAAAAAGTCATGAAGGAATAAGTGGCATGTAGAAAGAGAGAGAGAGAGAGAGAGAGAGAGGGAGGGAGAGACAGGCAGACAGGGAGAGGAAGGGAGACAGATATTCAAATAACACTAACAAAACTCAATGGATAGTGTTGAGTGTACTTTAACCTAGTGCAAGCTTTTTACAACTTTGTTTAAAGAAAGGGGAAAATGGTCGTTTATGTGCTATATCAATCAGTAGATCGATTAACGAAAAAAAATGAAATGTATGGAATCTTGGGAAAAAATAAGCTTTTTTGCATAAGTTGTCGAAAGCGATAGGAATTACTGGAATTTTCGGAAAGATGTTGTCAGGTAGAACTCTAGTAAATTAACAACAACAACAACAACAACAACAATAATAGTAATAAATAATAATACTAATAATAATCTATATATCTACACAAGTGAAAATGTCTGTCTGTGTGTCTGTTTACATTTCTCTACCAAATAACTTTGTCGAGTTTCGGTCTACAGACTCGAGATTTGACATAACGGTATTGAGTTTTAGGAAAACTGTTTTAATCCGTTTTCGGCCAGAAATTTGGTCCTCAAGGAGTCAAAGTTCGACGATTTACTTTTTGAATACTTTATCAAACTCCTCCGTCTGTTTTGGGGCTAAGCACTTGTAATTTATTGGACATGGATCTAAATTAATAATTGAATTTGGGCCCAAAATATAAATGTAAAGGGTTCAAAATTGGGGTCAAAGTTAGAAATAATTGACTTTGGCGGAGTCTACCAAATTACTCAGTAAATTTCTGGTGTAAACATTTGAAATTTTATATAAGCGGTAATCAGAGATAAGGCAAGCTTTTAAATCGATTTGGGTCGAAAATTTAAGCTACCAAGGGGTCAAAGTTAAAAGATTTTAGCTTTGCAGTATCCAGCAAACTACTCAGCAAATTTTCGGTCTAAACATTTGAAATTGTATATAACGGGTATACAGACATGCGGCAAGCATTTTAATATGTTTTGGGGCTAGGATTTAGATGATAAAAGGTCAAAGTTTAAAGAGTTTACCTTTGCAGATTCTACCAAACTTTCCCGCCAATTTTGGGTCTAAACACTTTAAATTTTAAATGTAGCTAACTTGGCCATGGGTCAGACATTTTATTTTGATTTGAAACCAAAACAATAAATGTTTAGGTGTCAAAATTGTGGGCAAAGTTTTAAAAAAATACCTCTGTTGTTTCTACGAAATTATTCAGACAATTTTTCGTCTAAACATTTGAAATTTTACATAAAAGTATATTCGCACATAGGACAAGTTATGAAGAGTACAAAGGGCAATGCCGGGCAGAAATGCAAGTAGTAAATAAGGTTGGTTTTTAGAATAAAAGTAAATAATAAGGAAATAATTTCTGCTTTGGGATTAATAGTGAATTAAAAGTAATTAAGTTTAAAGTTTGGAGTAATAGTAACTACATATATATATATATATATATATATATATATATATATATATATATATATGGGTGTGTATATATATATATATATATATATTATTCCTTAATTGGAATTCATTTTTGAGATGAGCATTATATATATATTAATTAACCACCTTACGAAGGCCAGAGGAATTAGTTGGCCGAAACGTTGTGAATAAACAATCCAATAAAAAGATGAAAAACAACAACTAATAAAGATGAGACTAATAGTCCGAAATAAAAATAAATTAATATAATAGTAACTAAGTAGCAAATAATTGAGGGGTTTCGATTAATAGTGAATTAGAATTAAATACGTTTTGAGTTAAGAAAAAATTAATTAATAGCAAATAATTTTGGGTTTGAGATTAATAGTGAATCAACAGTAAATAAGTTTGGAGTTGGAAAAATCGTAAATAAATAGCAAATAAGATTGGATTTTATATCAATAGTGAATTAATCGTAAATAACTTTGGATTTGAGAACAATAGTAAATTAATATCAAATAATTTTCGGTTTGAGATTAATAGTGATTTTATAGAAAATAAGTTTGGAGTTGACAAAATGATAAATTAATAGCAAATAATTTTGGTTTGAACTTAAGGGTTAATTGATAGTAAATAAGTTGGAGTTAAGAAAATAGTAAATAAGTAGCAAATAATATTGGGTGTGATATTAATAGTGAATTATTAATAAACAAGTTTGGATTTGAGAACAATAGTAAATCAATCGCTAATAATATTGGGTTTGAGACAATAGTGAATTAAGAGTAACTAAGTTTGATGGACAAGAATAGTAAATTAATAGCAAATAAGTTTGGGTTGGAGATTAATAGTGATGTAATCTATCTATCTATCTATCTAAATATCTATAAAAGTTAAAAGGTCGGTGTCTGTGTGTGTTTGTGTACATTTATCTACCAAATAACTCTGTTAATTTTTTATCTAGAGACTCGAGATTTCACATAACGGATATTGAGATTCGGGCTAATCATTTTTATTGGTTTTCAATGTTTTAAATGTAGGTTACTTTGACATGAATAAAACTTTTTAATTTGAGTAGCGCCCCCAAACATAAATATAAGGGGGTCAGAATTGGGGTAAAATAAAAAAAATGATTTCTGCGGTCTCTACCAAATTACTAAGCCAATTTCTGGTCGTGTGAACGTTTGAAATTTTACATAACCGGTACTCGGAGATAGGGCAAGCTTTTTAATAGGGTTGGGCCACAAATGTAAGCTGCCAAGGGTCAAAGTTCAGAAGACTTGACCTTTGCGGTGTCTAGCAAGCTACTCAGCCAATTCTTTGTCTAAACATTTGCAATTTATACATAGCAAGTATTCAGACATTTGGCAAGCATTTTAATCAGTTTTGGGGCGACTATTTTGCTGCCAAAGGTCAAAGTCGAAAGAGTTGACCTTTGCAGCTTGTACCTAATTCCTCTGCCAATTTTGTGTTTAAAGACTTGAAATTTAAAATGTAGATAACTTGGATATGTGTAAAAGTTTGTGTTTTGATTTGAGACTATGATAATAAATGTGTAGGGGTCAAAATATGGGTCAGATATAAAACAAATTGACTGCTGCGGTCTCCACGAAATTACTGAGAGTTATAGTAAATTAAAAGCAAATAATTTTGGGTTTGAGATTAATTGGGAATTAATATTAAATAGGTTTTGAGTTGAGAGTAATAGTAATTTAATGGCAAATAATTTTGGGGTTGAGATTAATAGTGAATTATTAGTAAATAAGTACGGACATGAGAATAATAGTAAATTAATAGCAAATAATTTTCGGTTTCAGATCAGTAGTCTATTAATGGTAAATAAGTTTTGATTTAAGAGTAATAGTAAACTAAAAACCAAAATAATTTTGGGTTTCAGATTGATAGTGAATTATTAGTCGCGTTCAAGCGAGTCTATAAGTCACTCCCTCGGTCCAACGGTCGGTTGGTCGGTCTGTCGGTTGGTCAGTCGGTCGGTCTGTCGGTCTGTCCGTAACAAATTTTTGCTTGGCCTTTTTGGTTAAGATCAAAGGTATTTTGTTAGTAGATACTGTTCTTAGCTTTTTAAGCTTTTCGTGGCCTTTTGGCCAAGATCAAAGTGTAGTATCTTTCCGGCAGATACTGCATGCAAAGACCATATGTTGAGGCAGCCTCACATATAAGACCTTGGTCAATGTAGGGGGAGCAAATTAATACCCTTTTCTGGGGGAGAAAATAAATACCCTTTTCTTGGCCTTTTGGCCAAGATCAAATTGTAGTATCTATCTAACTACATGATGTACTTATGTTTGTAACTTGGTCATATAAATGGTGGATTACTTTTCTGTATTAATTTCATGTAAAATTATCACCCACTTTACAACCAGTCAGTCTCCAAGCAATTCAAGTCATTCTCCAGATTATTCAAGTTGTTTTTGAAGGATTCCAGTTATTTTGAAGCATTTTAATCAGTCATTCTTAAGGTTATTCAATTCATCCTTAAGTTCATTAAAGCAATTCTAAGTCAATTACTTTATATTTATTCAAGATATAGCAGCCCATTTTCCGGTCATTTTAGTTTATCTTTAAGAATTTCATGGCAATACTACATTCATACATTTATTAATTACACGGGAGCACACAGCCTTGTTCGTAAATAAGTTTGGAGTTGAGAATAATTAATGGCAAATATTTTATGGGTTTGAGATTAATAGTGAATTAATATTAAATAAATGTGGAGTTGAATGCAATAGTAAATGATTAGTACATAATTTTGGGTTTGGGATTAATAGTGAATTAATAGTAAATAGCAGTGTAGTTGAGAGCAATAGTAAATTAATAGAAAATAATTTTTGGTTGATATTATTAGTGAATCAATAGGACATAAGTTTGGATTTAAGAATAATAGTAAATTAGTCTATCTTTTTATAGTTATTAAAGTAATATTGGCTGCGTGTGCACATTTCCCTAGCATTCTACTCTGTCAATTTTTAGTTTACATAATTGACATTTTACAAAAGGGTTATTGAGGTTGGAGAAAAGCTTTTCAATAGGATTTTGGTCAAAAATCTTGTTGTTAAATGGTCAAAGTTCAATAATTTGAGCTTTGAAAAATTTACCCAACTCCTCCGCCAATGTTGGGTCCAAACACTAGAAATCTTAAATGTAGGTTACCTGCCCAAGAACGGAAACTTATATATATATATATACTAGACCACCCGTGACCCGTTGGGTCTGTACGTTATATTAGCTATGGAATTCATGTATGAGCGTGACACTTGTGGCATAAAGAAAATAGTTTTTTTTACATAACAGAAGCATTTCTATGAAAGTATATTAAAATGAAAAAAGAATATAGATAGATTTCTATGAGTCGTTCTGTTTATTATAATTGTTATTTTTTTTTAAATTACAGTTACTGAATTATAAGTGGTTGGTCATACTTATAGGTAAATATGCACTGAACAGGTATCATAATCCTTATTATAGTTAAATTCAAATTTTGATATATCATCTTTTAAATGAAATTGTTAGTTGAAAGTACAGAATAATAAAAAAAACACTCTCCACATGTTAATAATGGCTTTTTAAATAGAAAATGAAAATAAAATGTAACTTTTTTCATTTAATTTAAGCAAACATTCAGTACCCATTGTGTAAAGGAAAACACTATTTAATGTAATAGAAATGTGTGCATTTACCGATTCAGCTTTCCGTTTGGAAATGTAAGCAGACGACTTTAAAAAACATGGGAAGAAGAAAAAGAAATTTTTTTGTAATAACGCCCTCTAGTAAAAAGGTCTGCATTAGTTAAGGGGGATAACTCTATCCAGTTTTACATCACTGCCTTTTTCTCTCTCTCACACATACACGTAACTATTTCTCGCGTACGTAACGAAAACAGAGGGAGTAGGAGTGTTGAAATCTATTAGAGGGAAAGTGAGAGGTGTTTTCTTTCCATAAATTGTATAGGGTAATATTTCATATTATCAATAGATTCATGGATAAATAGATTTTATAATATATATTATAATTATCTATGCATCTATGTATTATTTGTATATATAAATAACTATTTGATCAAATTAAATTAAATTGTTTGTATTAAAAACGATATAAAAATTCCGGAATTGGAATAACGGATTGCAGACGTTGCTATTAACGCATGCGCAACCGGATGTTGAAAACCGGAAATCTGATTGCAAACATACAAGACCCATAGACTTTTAGTATTATATATATATATATATATATATATATATATATATATATATATATATATATATATATATATATATATATATATAAAAAGAAGTTCTTAAGAGTACATAGGGCTCGGGCAAAGCCGGACTAAACTGATAGTACATCTATAAAAGTGAAAGTGTATGTCTCTGTCTTTGTACAATTTCCTACCAAATACCACGGTGAATTTCCGGTCTACAGACTCGAAATTTGGCATAAATGGTAATGGGATTTTAATCGGTTTTCGGTCAGAAATTCTGTTGTTAAAGGGTCCAAGTTCAACGATTTGACCTTTGAGAACTCTATAAACTCATCTGCCAATTTTGGGGCTAAACACTTGAAATTTTAGATATAGATTACTTGGACAGGGACCTTATGGTATAATTTCAATTTGAGCCCAACGCACTTAATGCCAAAGGGTCGAATTCGGGTCAAATTTTTGTAAAAAATTAACGTCTGCGGTCTCTACCAACTTTTCTCAATGGTAGTTAAGGACGACTATTATATAGAAAGGCATTACCGTACATATTCACACTTTTTAATGTTTACATATGCGCATAACGTTATGAATAGTACACAGGGCCTGTGCAAAGCCGGGCGGAATAGCAAATAATCGTTATATCTACCAAAGTGAAATGGTATGTGTGTGTCAGTGTACATTTCCCTACAAATTACGTTGTCAATTTTTCGTCTGGAAACTCGAAATTTATCATAAGGAGTATTGAGATTTGAGAAATTTGGCTGCCGAGGTTTCAAAGTTCAACGATTTGACCTTTAAAAACTCTATCAAAATCATCCGCCAATTTTGGATATGAACACTTGAAAATGGAAATATATGTTACTTGGACATGGACCAAAATTTTAATAAAATTAGAGCCCGAAACAATAAATGTTAAGTCGTAAAATTGCGGTTAAAGATAAAGATTTGGCCTCTGCGGTCTTTAAAAAATTACTCAGTCAATTTTTGGTCTAAATATTTGAATTATCCACAAAGGGTCTTCAGATACAGGTAAGCTTTTTAATCGGTTTGGTAAAAATAATTTGGTTGCTTAAAAGTCAAAGTTCAAATGATTTGACCTTTGCGGTCTCAAGCAAATAACTAAGCAAATGATTGATCTAAATATATAAAAGTTATACATAACGGGTATTTAAACTTGCAGCAAGAAATTTATTCAGTTTGGGGGCAGAAATTTGGCTGCCAAAGGGTCAAAACTGGTAAGAATTGATCGTTGCAGATTCTACCAAATTTAAGATGTTGGTAACTTGGAAATAGCTCAAACTTTTGATTTCAATTACAGACCAAAATATTTAATGATAAGTGGTCAATATTGGCGTTCAAATTATAAAAAAATAACCTCTGCGGTCTCTACGAAATAATACAGACAATTTTAACTTGCCCTATTTAAATACGCTCTCACAATATATATATATATATATATATATATATATATATATATATATATATATATATACATACATTACATACATTACTGTTTCGCTGTTTTACACACACACACATATATATATATATATATATATATATATAATTTAAGGGAGATTAGAATAATAGTCTAAAGAGCTAAGTGTATTTTAATGTAATAGTGAAATTACTAGTATATATATATATATATATATATATATATATATATATATATATATATATATATATATATGTGTGTATGTGTGTGTGTGTGTTTAGTAAAACGATTCATTATTGTGAATTAAAAATCAGTTTCAACTGTACGATCGTTTCGGAAACGATGTTCATTTTATTGAAATATTTACGTGTGTGTATGTGTGTGTGTGTGGGGGGGGTGGATGCCTATATATTTTTGCATGCATACAGTGAGTTAAATTCTGTTATGCATCATATGATTGATCTAAAGTTAAAGATGTTAACATATATTTATCTACGAGCGGCGTGCAATAAGTAATCACCCTGACCCACTTCCAGTTGTCTGATCTAACTGAAATTTTGCATGTGCAATGATTTATATCTCTATGGGTTATGTGACAAATTACATCTCTGAACTAATTTGTGTTTCTGTTTTACACGTGTGTGAAATGAGTCAGGTGTGAAATGGAGCCTGTTGAATGTCGAGCAGTGATTTGGTATTTGTATTTGAAAGGATGCACACCACAGGAGACTGTTGATGAAATGAAATAAACTTATGGTGATAATGCCCCATAATATAACCTTGTAAAACGCTGGCATCGTGGATTCAAGCATGGCCCGAAGTCTGTGGAAACAGCTCACAGACCTGGTCACCCCCTTCTGCCATTGATGAGGCATCTGTCCGTCAAGTTAAGGTTGCCATTTTGGAAGATCGGCGCATTACTATTCACTAAATAGCCCAAGATGTCAAGATTAGTACAGCGGCTGTGGAAACTATCATTGCTGACCATTTGCATGTGAATAAGATGTCTGCAAGATAGATTCTCATATTGCTCACACCATTCCAGAAGCGAGAACGCGTCGAATGCTTGAGAATGAATTTGGAGATGTGCCAAGAAGATGAGTCAAAGCTTTTCAAAAGACTTATTACACAGGATGAACCCTGGGTCAATTACTATGATCAAGAGACCGAAGCCCAGAATGTAGTGAAAGCACTTGGACTCACCACCTCCAAAGAAGGAAAGATTGCAGCCCTCTGCTGGCAAGGTCAAGCTCACAGTCTTCTGGGGGCGACGGAGTAGTGATGACAGATATCCTGGCAAAGTGTATTATAGGAGAATATTATGCTTCGCTTTTGTAGGTAATTAAGGGAAGCTTTGGAAATCAGGATAACGCTCCGGTCCACAACTCGCATATCGCCAAATCAGAACACGGTGGTTATGAAATCCTCCCTCGTCCTCCCTACTCTCCTTACCTTGAACCGTCTGACTTTCACCTCTTCCCAGTCATGAAATTTTTATTGAAAGGAAAGCGTTTCCCAGATGATGACGTCTTGATTTCTGGTCACGTCTTTGTTGGAGGACCAACCTGGTGTGTTCTACAAAAACGTTCTCCAGAGCTGCATCAAGCGATAGGAGAATGCATAACTCTGGGTGGTTCCTATGTAGAGAAATACACTTAACTGTGTAAAGTTTCGTTGCTCTACTGCTATCGGAAGTGGGTCAGGGGCATTACTTATTACACGCCCCTCGTACTCTATTGAAAATTATTCGATTGTTAATGTCTGCATTCTTGTACATATCCTCTTCACACACACAATACACACAGATCTGTGGGTGTGTTTGTGTGTGTGTGTGTATGTCTGTGTGGGTGTGTGTCACGATGGAACTTTTCGTGAGAAACGATTCCAGCAAAGTGATCAATTATAATTACTATATCAAAACAAGACCGTAATCCTTACGAATATTTGCTTTAGTAAAGATAAAAACTCATCAGAACCGCCGGTTTTCAATCCAAAACTAACGGGGGCCAATATCTGGTCCCTTATTTTAGACTTTCTTTAGTCTCTCTTTATATGTGAAAGACGCCGTTTCCAGGAAAACAGATATAAACAGAGGCTTAAGAAACTCCGAAATATATAACTAGATAATGTGTCCCATTTCTTTTGGATCGGAAACCGAAGACATCGTGGTTTTCCTATGTTGTATAACACACACACACACACACACGTATATATATATATATATATATATATATATATATATATATATGTGTGTGTGTGTGTTGCAATTACATTCATATCAAATATACAAAAGGTAAAATGTGTGTTCGCGTGTGTGTGCATGTGTGAATGTCTCGCAAAATCTTCTTTCAGACGCGTGGGAAAGTGACAAGATTGGTATCCTTTCAAAATTCACGACCTGGACAACAAATATGGAAAATTCCTGCGTGTTACGGTTTCGAGGCTGGCTAATTCCCATATTTTTGTGTGCTAGCACGGGTACTCGCTGCTATTTTTACTTGTTTTAATTCATTTGTTCTACTCGACCACCTCTGTTACATACACCATGACACAACCGGGCAACGAAGGGTAACCAGGCTAGTAATAATAATAAGAAAATAGTGTTTGAATCAAACATGCTGGATGTTTAGCTTAAAGAAAAACATAACGAAAGCAAAATATATATCACCATACCATGAAACCGCCGCGAAATAAAATTGAGAAAAGGAAAATCTAAACCAAAATAAAAAAAAAATCATTATTATTATTATTATTATTATTATTATTATTATTGGCTTACAGAGAGCTTTTACATAGCTCATCAAAGATCTCTCTTAAAACAGCCTGTGGTTTTTCCTGGAAGCTAACTAACAACGGCTTCCCAGGTTTCCAGTACTCTCCACCTCTTTCGATTACATTTGCAAATCAATTGCGTTATCACAACAGCTACTTGCCATTGATTTCTCCTTGGCAGCGGATATTGGTCTTCCTTAGAATTTGAGTGCCACTAAGCCTCTCCAAGATTCCAGTTCTCTTCGCACTTATCCGGCGGAGAATGTTCTTGGTTCCATGTAGTGCTTCATGTTTTGCCTTTGCAGCAGTTTGTCTGGTTCGCGCTTGTTGGTCTTGTGTGTTAGTTTCCACATTCGAGGGTGTTTCTTAATATTCCAGCTGTTTTAATGATTGTTGTTCGTTGTATTTTTCCAGTCATTTCTTTTGATTCAAATTTCTCCCATTCTCTTTTCCAAGTCTTGCGGGATTGTTCCTGGTGCTCCTACTGTTATAGGTATTATGTTGATTTTCTTCATCTTCCAGATCTCTTTCAGCTCTCTGACTAGCTCTGTTTATTTGCTACGTTTCTCCTTTCTTTGATATTCACCCTGTGGTCAGCTGGAACAGAAAACTCTACGCTTTTACAGGATTTTTCTTGCTTGGATGTGTTTATCAGTTTGTATGTCAATCTCCCATAGGATTTTATGATTCTGGTTTTAAGTAATGTTGCCGGTTTATGCTGGTACCTTTAATCTGTGCGTTGGGGATGCAGTTGTTTGCATAATTCCTAGTGTACTTATCTTCCCACTTGGTCGTGTCTGTTCTTGTATTCCTTTTGGACTAGTTTGCTGCATGTTCTTATTATATGGCTTATCGTCTCGTCTTTTTTCCAAAAAATCTGCATTTCCGTATTATTATTATTATTATTATTATTATTATTATTATTATTATTATTATTATCATTATTATTATTATTATTATCATTATTATTATTATTATTATTATTATTATTATCATTATTATTATTATTATTATTATTATTATTATCATTACCATTATTATTATTATTATTATTATTATTATTATTATCATTATTATTATTATTATCATTATTATTATTATTATTATCATTATTATTATTATTATTATCATTATTATTATTATTATTATTATTATTATTATCATTATTATTATTATTATTATCATTATCATTATTATTATTATTATTATTATTATTATTATTATTATTGGCTCACATGGAGCTTTCACACAATCATAAAACGATCGGTTTGGAGACCTGTGATGTTCTCTGGAAGCTGAGTGACAACAAATCTCCTTAGACATCCAGCTCTCTCCACCTCCTTCGATAGCATTTGCAGATAAATTTGCGTCATCGCAACAGACTCATACCATTGATTTCTCGCTGGTAATGGTCATTGGTTTATATTGGAATTTGAGTAGCACTAAGCCTCCCCACGATCCCAGTTCTCTTCGCGCTTGTCCAGCGGAGGTCTGGCCAGCGCTTTCTCCTCGGTCTTTCCATCCTCCTTGACCCTTCTTGGCTCTTTGGTATCACTTTTCTCTTGGGGTGATGAGACAATTGGGAGGATGCATGATGGTGGTGTAGAACTTGTTGATACGCAGCTTCGGCGTTCTTCATTCCCTGTAACGCTTCTTTGTTATATTGTCTTGCGTTATTCCCCATATTCTCGGGTTTTCCTTAATATTTCAGCAGTTTTCTTTATCGTTAGGCGTTGTATTTTTGCAGTTATTGCTCTGATTCCAATTTCTGCCATTCTTTTTGCGAAGTTTTTCGCAATTGCTCCTATTATTATCGGTACTATTTTGATTTTCTTCATCATCCAAATCCCTTTTAACTCACTGGCTAGCTCTGTGTATTTGCTTCGTTTATCCGTTTCTTTCATACTCGCCCTGTGGTCAGCCGGGACAGCAAAGTCTACGATTTGACAGGATTGATCTTTCTTGTTAATTAATATAACATCTGGTCTTCTTTTGGGCCAGTTTACTGTATTTAGTTTCTATATGGTTTATCGTTTCGTCTCTCTGTCCACATAGTCTGCATGTGCTGTTTTCTTGTGTCTTATCGAGCCTAGCTTTGATATGGTTGGTTCTTATCGAGTTATCGTGTGCTGACGTGATTAGAGATTCAGTTTCATGTTTTTATGTCCTTTTGCACCCATGTCCAGGTCTTTTGTCATTCTTATGAATATTCAGTGGAGTTGTTTCTCTTCTCAATTCTCTTTTCTCGTTTTGTCGTTTGTCTCTCTGTTTTCTGTTTTTTTTTTTTTTTTTGGTATCACTCGCTGTCATAAGTATCCTTTCAGTGTTTTTCCATTATGTATTTTCTAGTACTTTTTGCGTATCCTTCACACAGTCTTCTATACAGATGTCCTCTCCCGCCGTCTTTCCTTTTCACGTAGTCTGTCAGTATGGTCCTTTGGGTGTAGTGCATTATTCATGGGCATGCATTTCCTGGTTTTCTGGTCGAGTTGTCTCAGTTCATCTTTTGCCCATCCTATAAACGGTCCAGAGTATCCTACTAGCGATACTGCACATGTATTTATACCGTTTATTAGGTTTCTGCTATATAATTTTGTTTCCAGGAGTTTTTTGTTCTCCTGAGGTATTCCTTTCTAATTTTCTCTTTCATTTCTGTTGTTCTGATGGTGTCTGCTTCCAGTATCCCCAAGTATTCATAGTTGTCTTGCCCCCCTAGTGCCCTCGTTTCTAATTGGTTAGGTAGTTCCATGCCTTCTGTCGTTTCCAGTTTTCCCCTTCCTTATTACTTGTTGTGCGCACTTCTCCATTCCAAATTTCATTTGGATATCTTGGCTGAAGATACTGGTAGTGTGTCTAGCTCCTTTTCGGTCCTTGCAAATAGTTTCAGATCGTTCATGTACATCAGGTGGTTCATTTTTTTCTGTGAATTGGAGGACTTGTCTCCGGCTTGGCACTTACGCAAAATACTGTTCAAGGGCATCATGGCTATGATGAACAGTAGTGGTGATAGTGAGTCTCCTTGAAACATTCCTCTTTGTATGTTAATTTCTGTTACGTGTTGCCATCGGCTGTCAATTCTAGTCTCCATATTTTCATTGCATTTTCTATTACGTTGGTGATCCCGCTTGATACTTTTTTTTACATTTTTAGGCATTCTATTATCCATGCTTGGGGGATCCTGTCGTACGCTTTTTTGTAGTCGATCCATACCATGGCTAAATTCTTTCTCCTCTCCCTCCTCCCCCTTCCCCCTCCCCATCCTTATTATTATTATTATAATTATTATTATTATTATCATAAAAGATATACTTCTATGAATTGCAGAAAAATGGAACAAGTCGACTCAAAATGCAACAACTTAAGATAAGTTACAAGCAGCTGTGCAGTTCCATTTTTATTGATCTATTCATATGGTTATATAACTATATCTATATGCATACCCATAGTATTTTTATACAATATTTTACACGTAGGATATTCTTATTTGGGTCTGGCGGTGAGGTTATATATTCGTGATACATTTCGTGATGTCTTCTCTTCGTAAGATGTGTTTTCAGCTTTCCGACGTGCATCGTGTGCGCCATTGTATATTAAACATGTTCGCAGACACAGGAAGTCAGTTTATCTATTTCAGATATTTCTTTCATTATTGCTAAGTGTGCGTTCATATTCAGTATTTTTACAGTGTTTTTAATTAATATTTAGCCTTTATTGTTTATCCATGTATGATTAATTATACTTTATTCATTTATAATATTTATTTATTTCATTTTCTTTTATTTTTTTCCTTTTAAATTTTCTGCGGTTCTCTTAAGATCGTTGGCTGTTTGCATTTGTTCTTCATACTATTAATATCAGGCGTGTGTTACTCCACAGTAATAATAATAATAATAATAATAATAATAATAATAATAATAATAATAATAATAATAATAATAACTATATGGGCGATACATAAGGATGGCAAAATATTAAACTAATGAAAACACTAGGGCATGGCTATCAAAAAGAAACCCATTACAGACAAACGTAATCCCAGATAACAAGACAACGCGATTAGGACGAACTACATAAGAGCAAGATTCGACAAGACAAAATGAAACAACAAATGCAGACTGGGAACAAAGCGATTAAATAATAAACCACATAAAAAAGTAAAAAGAATATAGCCCCAAAAGAATATAAACATAGACACGACCACGTAGGCAAGGTAAGACGCGGGGAATTGTGTAGGAATTCGAATAAAGTCACAAAATCCTTTGTGACAGTGATATACAAACAGATAAATAAATCCAAGCAAGACGACCGGATGTTAGAAGTTTACGAGAAAGAAAAGACATATCAGATTGTTGATTCTTCTGTTTCAGTCGACCACAGAGTGACGATCAAGGAGACTAAGAAGTTGCGCAAATACACTAAACTGGCCAGAAAGCCCAAAGGAATATGGAAGATGAAAAATGTCAGGATAAAACCAACAATAGTAGAAACACTAGAAACTTTGTAAAAGAGAATGGGAGCGATTGGAATGAAAGGGATGGCTTGTATGGTACAAAGGATAACAGTAATAATGACTGCTGAAATATTTAGGAAACCTCTTGAATGCAGAGATTAATGCACATGACCTGCAGACATTAAGTAGATATGCAGAAAATGTAAAACACAAAGAATCACAAAACTGAATGTGTATTTTTATAAATTAACTCCGTACCTTCTCCTGAATGTTTGCGTGTGTCAACAAAAACTGACACCACAGTAAATAAGAGGGCAGAAAGGTTGATTAGTATAAGCATGAGCCAGACCTACACTGGATGAGTGCAAGGAGGACTGGGGCCTTTAGTAGGCTTTTTTGCCACCGAAATTCCAGCGAATGCCCATGGGCGCTGCTATCGAGAAATCAATGGTCAGTAAATGCTGGGATAACGTAAATACTGCTGCAATAATGATCAAATGTACTGAAAATCTATGGAGACTTGTTATCCAAACTCCAGAAAATACCACAACTTGTTTAGAAAGGAAAATCCTCGATGATGGCCTGTTTTACTACTCCTTGTGAGTAAATAATAATGCAGGTGATTATACTTATCATAATAATAACTCCAGCTATAGATCAAATGGCATTAATCGTAGAAAGTGTGAAGTAAACAATATTGAGACAATATTTCCAAGGATAATTAATGCGTTACGTAAAACAACAGCAGTTTTCTATAACAGGTTGACATCTTGCTGAATTTGACAGCGTCTTTTTACCAAAATTGTGTCCTTAGCTTTGATGAGCAATATCTCAAAAAAACTATCAGGAAAGGAAAACTTCACACAAACCATTTCTTGTTTTACTTTTATATGAGTGTTAAAAATGCAATTCTGCAATTTTCCTTGCAACTGGTGTGTGACTGTCAATTCAGGAATGTCATGTGAGGGAGATGGGGCAACACTTGCTTCACAATTCACCCGCAGCTACTCTGATATACATGATATGTATTGTTTCTAACGACAGAAATGAGTCGATACAATTCGACCGAGTTTTTCCCTTAGTTAAATTAAATTAACATTGAAATGATTATTTCTGATCTTTTCTACGCTAAAACTTGGAAATACCGTAAATATAATAATCTACAAAAACAAAATTTGATCTGAGCATACTTACTTGGAATAAATACTTTCCAATAAGTCTATATACCTATAATTTACATTTATTATTTGAATTATTATAATTTAATACGTTGTATGCAATAATTCAGTCGATAGTTGCATACTAAGATGCTGATAAAAGGTACTACATTTTAATGAATTCCTAAATAAACTAAAGGAATTACACAAAGATATTTCTTATTGCAAAGCAGACGGAAACGATTAAAGATAACCATGATATAATATATTACTGTATTATATTTAAATATTCGTGTATAACATAGTATCACTATTATTATTTAAGGAGCACCCTATAAATTACATCTTCCGTTTTATGACGAACGATAAATGCTTTGAGATAGGCCATCAGTATTGAGAGGTTATTATTTAATATATGCACTGTTTTCAATGGATTTTACACTCGGGTATTAATTCCTCTTATATCAGACGATCCTCTCCTGGTTATTATCTTCCTTCTGTTATAGCCGGAGTTGCGTGTCATCTATCCAGTTGTCATTCCTCCTATGCTGGTCAGTGAGAGCAGATAGAGGATCAGTTTGCTTGTTTGACATATATTTAAATGATAGATGTAAACCAAAATGCTCAAGGAGAGAACTATAACTATGTAACGTACAGCTCTGATTTCGAGTATGCTATACACGAGGAAGAAATCTGAAAGATGATTGCACCTTATAAGCGTTTGGTTACCAAAATTTCAAAATTGAAAAAAAAAAAGATATATCCAATTGTCTTCAATTGTGGAAATGTATCCGCAACAATGTTTCATAATTGATGGGATATGCTTCCGTCTATTTCCTAATAGATTCGTGGAGCGTTTTCTTTTTTTCTTTTTTTTTCTTTTTTTTCTTTTTTTCTTTTTTTTCTTTTCTTTTTCTTGTCTATTGCATCATGCAATTCTTTTTATTGGATATTTATTATCTTAAAAAAAGATGCTTTCTTATCTTTAAATTCTAAGATATGCGTGCGATTTTATCCTCGCTGTCATTTCGGATTCAAGGTCGTTTGAAAAGAAAAAACATAATCGCATTGATGCGGGGAAACCTGAGTTTAGAGAAGGCCGCTGCTCTAAAAAGGAAATCTAAAATTGATATAGCAGAAGTTTGAAAAATGATAAAGAAATTGATTTTTTAGAAAAACCTAGTATTAATGGTATATTCACGGCTATTATCATTTTGCACATAACTCAGTCTAAAAAATTCCATAATATGATGAAAAATTGTTTGTTATTGAGAATATGCAGGAATAAACACACACACACATACACACACATGCATGTATATATATATATATATATATATATATATATATATATATATTTATATACATAAATATGTGCATATATTATGCTAAAATGTCAACGAATACCTTTAGAATTATAATTTCAAGATTATGAGGGAATTTTAGAGCATTAAAACGATGTTGTTTTTTATATTAAATATTTTATATTTCATATTTTAGACGGTCTCCGCTCGTGTTTACAAGGCGTTTTTTTTAAATTCAATTTAATTATAAAACAAGGCACAATGCTACATTCAAGTAAGGGGCTACTATCAGGGGAAAGAAGTTGCAGGGGTATTATGAAGGGGGATGAGTAACAAGATGTATGTTCACATTACACTTGAACTTCTGCATGTCAGTACAGTTGGGAAAGCAGAATCCCGGAAGGGTTTTCCAAAATCTAGCAGTTCTGGGGAAGAACTATTGAAGCAGTAGGCCTTCCTTCACCTAGGGATCTCTAATGTGAAGGGGTGGGATTTAGTTGCTTTTCACGTTTGTCAGAGGTATTCCCGTCAAGGGGGTACAAGTGTTTGTAATTCGTCAGGGCATTCGCCATGAAAGTACTTGTAGAACAGGTAGATTGATGCAAAATGTCGTCGATGGGACAGAGGGTGAAATTTAGATGACAGTTTAGGACCTATTAGGTTGGCGACTCTCTTTTGAACCCTATCAATGTTTGAGAGACAAGTAGCAGATATACCAACCGAAATGTGACAACAGTAGTCCATGCATGTACGAATAATGGCCTTATAAAGGTACAGGATACTTTCAGGTGTAAGTAGCTTTCTAGCACGATAGAGACAACCCACCTTCTTCGCAGTAGCTTTGGCAATGCTCCCAATGTATATATCCCAGTTTCTGTTCCCTGTAAACATTAGTCCGAGGATTTTAAAAGAAATACTTTCAGGTAATATATTCTTGACCATTGCTAGTGGTGGTAGTGAATGTTTCCTGTAATTATTGGAGGAAACAAGCTTAGTCTTGGCAGCATTGAATGTGACCATCCATTTTTGTCCCCATTCCACTACAGATTGGATGGCATCCTCCAGTGTTTCTGACATTTCCTTATATATGTGTTCATTTGTTTTCCCCTCGTGCCTGTTATAGAGAGTGGTGGCATCAGCAAATATACCAATCTCAGAAACAATTTTATCAGGGAGGTCATTTATGAATATCAGGAATAATAGAGGTCCAAGGATAGACCCCTGAGGTACTCCCGCATTTATGTCATATTGTTTAGATGTATGACCGTCGAGGACAACTTTGATTTTTCTATTACTTAAGGATTTAATTACATTATGAGTTCTTCCAGTGATACCATATGATCTAATTTTACTTAGAAGACCACCGTGTCATACCCTGTCAAAAGCCTTAGATATATCGAGGGCTACTGCTCTAAGCTCCCCTGTTTTGTCCAGTGAACGGTAGATGCGCGCAGAGATTCCACTTAGGATATCATCTGTGGAACGGGATTGCCTTAATCCTTATTGATTGTCGGTCAGAAATTTAGCAGTTGTAACGTGATGGACTCGAGCTTGATTAATTAAGGACTCAGATATCTTAGCGAAAACAGAAGAAGGTTAATGGGGTGATAATTTAATGGGTCAGTTCTTTCGCAAGAATTCTTGAAAACTGGTACGCCAGAAGCGGTTTCCAGAAACCAAGAAAGCAAGATTCGTTAAGGCATTTGTTGTAAAGTTTGGAGCGAGCTGGAACAATCTCAGCGGAGCATGTTTTACTGGCACAGCTGAGATGATATCGGGTCCACATACTTTTGAGATGTCTAGGTTTTTATGATGCCATCTACCCGAGAAGAGGTGATTTCAAATCATCTAGTGTTGTGTCTAGACGCAATGGAAAGTCAGGGAGGAAGTGATGTGACGGATACAATGTGGAGATTGAGACAAACAGACTGACTAGCAAGTTAGCCTTCTCGGTTGCCGTGCAAACAACCCCATAATCGTTTGATACTTGGGGAATCGTTGACTGCCCATTATTTACTACACTCTTGTAGATTTTCCAAAAATAACGAGTCCTAATTTCTGTGTTTTGATGCGTTTTCTGGTGGGTTCAGTGGATTCTGTCTTAGCTGTCGCTATTTCTCTCTTAAACTTACTTCTAGCTTCTATATACTTTTGTCTGTTTGAATTGGACTTATCTCGGTTGAATCTGGGGTACGCATGCTACCTTTGAGCAATGCCAGCTGCACAAATAGAAGAAAACCCTTGGGGAGAGTGGGGTTGGCTATGGAATTCTTGTGTGTAAACATGTGCTTCAATTGCAGTTTTGAACGATTCAGTAGTCTCATTTGCGCACTGTTCAGTTGAAAGAGGAAAGATATTCCCCCATGGGGCATCTCTGATGATATTCATGATGGCTTCCCAGTCAGCCTTTTTTATTTCACGTATTCAATTATTTTCCAATTCAAAGAATGTATTATAACAGATGAGTAAATACATAAACAAGAAATTACAACTTAGCTTAAACACGTTGAACACTGCTAATCAGTTATTAAACATGCCTGAACAATTCAACGTGTTTGCTCGTAATTAATATATTAAATAACGAAACCCGAGTTATGTATAATAGAAGGACAGAAATCAAACCTAACTTCTTCATATCTCCGTGTAGTTATCTACCTATATTTTGTAGCATGCTATAACTTAAAACACGTTCGCCGGAAGGAATTGTATTGCTGTTCATTATTGATTGCAACATTGCTCTATTTGAATAACTTCAGGCGTCCTAAACCTTTATATATAATTTTCTGCTTGAACACATCATTTCGGGAACGAGCGTTTTATTGACCATAGAAAACTTCAACTGACGTAGGTTAAATAGAATTTTTATAGCGTCGATAATTGGGTTTACTCCTTATCACTATCGATGTTTTATTAGTGGTAGCCTCAAAGTCAGGTTAAAGCAAACAATTTTATCACATACTTTATTGTTACTGTTTCTTTTAAAATGCAATCTAGTGGCACCTAGCTTTAATTTATTTTATCCGTCTTTTAATGCTCTCTCTCTTTATATATATATATATATATATATATATATATATATATACAAATATATATATAAATATATATATATATATATATATATATATATATATATATATATATATAAACTGTGTCAATCGCTTTATTGCGGATTAGTAAAATATCAATATTTCACTAAATATATGTCATAAAAATAATAATTATATAATCAAATTACTGCTTTAAGGTTAGTTTGTTCCCAACATTTTATTCAAATTTTTGCGATATTCAGAAAGTTATGACATTTTATTCTTTATTAAGAAATTTGTCTTATTGTAGGTCTCTTAAAATGTTGTATTAGGGTCAAATTACAACGTGTCATCATGAAAACTTTACTTTTTATTATATGTTTTTGTAAAAGAATAAGTATCTAAAGCACATTCTAGGCGTTAAGCCTCAAATAAATCAAATAATTATCGCCATATCCACTATTCTTTTTAATAACTTTAAACAAACTTTTATCCACCGAAGAATCAGTTGCTTGATCTGAAAAGGAGGTATGGTTCTGGCGACGCCAGCTACTTTCCTCCACAGGGCATTCTTTGAAGTAAATGTCTCTGCTCCGTCATAAGCATCTCTTTTCAATATTGATCAGAGATGTTCAATGGAGTTAAGATCTGGAGCTCACGGTGGTCAGCTTATAAAGGTTTCTCCAAAGAAGCCAATCGATTAAGGGAAGCTGCAGTCGCCATAGAAGAATTGATTGTTGCCTTGTCATGCATAAAATTATCTGAAAGCGACATGAAATTGGTTGGTTATCTAGCCATGTTGACATACGTTTATTCAAAAAGGCCGTGTACTCATTGCTGCTAGGTTTTACACCCTCTGGAAATCGAAATGGTCCAAGCAACTTATTCCCAATGATTCCCACCCAAAACATGATACCTCTACTTTCTTTTTGACGATGAACTCTTTAAGGTTCCGTTCGAGTTACAAACTTTGGTCCATCGATCCGTACCGTCAGGATAGCACGGGGCTCATCTGTACATAAGGCATGTTGGAACTCCATTTTCATGAAATTCTATTTCCAAGCCATTTGTTTATCTCTATGATATTTGATCAATAGAGGTTTTGGAATAGTTTGGATCCTTTTTGCTATCTTGGATCGATTCCAGCTCTTGTAAAAATGGAAACCATGGTGCGTTTTGGTTTCGGTTGACTTTCCTACGAATTTTTCGAATATCACAATGGGAAAGGTTTCTCCTAGTGGCATTATCCTTTCTGGATTTTGTGTTAGGGTCGGTCATGAATGGAGCCAAATTTCTTGGACCCCCTGTCCAGCTCCATAGCTTAATCTACTACCTTCTGCGAGTGTAGCAACAATCTTTTCCTTTTCGATAACCGTTAACCGCCCCATTTTTTGGCATTTAAAAAGACTGAAATAAAGCTAAGGACAGTATAAATTACTTAATAATAAAGAAAATGCCATAACTTCGTGAACATAGCATAGATTTGAATACTATTTTGGGGACTAACCTTGGGACAGTAATTTGATATAATTTTCATTTTTTTGTAACGTATATTTAGTGAAATAATGATATTTTACTAATTTGCAATAAAGCGATTGACGCAGTTTATATATATATATATATATATATATATATATATATATATATATATATATATATATATATATATATATATATCTTAAATGAGGTGAGCAACCAGGGGAAGACAGAAAAAATTACTTTGGGTTGAATTCAATTAAATACCCAGGAAAAATAGACGAATTAGATAAATTTTAAAACGACTTATTAGACATTATTACAGCGTTAGAGTTCAAATACAAGGCAAACAAATTTCAGAGTTTTTTAGCCAACGATATGTAGAGATTGAAAAGGAATAATGGCAGAATAGTATTCTGCGATAAGACTAACAATTTATATAAAATGGATAAAGCAAAAAAAAACACAATTGACATTAAACTCTATTAACGATAAATACCAAGTAGCAAAAAAAAAGAAACATATAGATCTATTGACAGTGACTCTATAGAAGTAACTACGAAATTAGGCATAGAATATAGAGCTACCCGCTTAGCTAAGAGAAAAGCATTTGTAACTTTAAAAAAAACATAAAGAAAATTTTACCAACAATCCGTTCTGCAGACTTACAAATCCAGCTAAAAGCGAAATAGGATTTGCCAGTAAAGCTATAATAAAAAAATGCCAAAAATATAAAAATTAAAACCAACCTTAACGTATGGGGTAACACACAGTAAGTGCTAAAATTGTTTAACAATATAACCGACCCACATAGATGCAAATTCACTCAACTAGATATCACAGACTTTACCCCTCCATTACAAAATCCACACTAGAGAAAGCATTGAGTTTTGCATCAAAATACAAAAAAATAGCAATACAGAAATAGAAACCATCATGCATGCTAGGCAAATCCTCTTATTCTATGAAGGGAGGATCTGGGTAAAAAATCAAACCCAGAAGACCCATTTGACGTGGCAATGTGGGCCTACGATAGTGGAGGTATCTGCGTCTTAGTGTGCGTATTCCTACTAGAGACTCTGAACAAAAAATTCCCAGATCATACATTCGGTCTATATAGGGACGATGACCTTTGTCTCTCACGCAATCACAACGGGACTAGCCTAGATAAGCTTAGAAAAGATCTAACCAAAATATTTCATGAACTAGGTTTTAAAATAACAATTAACACCAACCTACATGAAGTATACTTCCTAGACACAACCGTAAATCTACTTAACGAGACACATAGACCATTCCACAAACCCAATGAGACACTTAGGTACATAAACAAAGGATCCTCTCACCCCCTACATTTTTCAAAAACATGGGTGCAATTATCAGCAAAAGAATCTCATCAAACGCCAACACCTTTAACCAAGCAGCTCCATATTACAATGGAGCGCACAAAAAAAAAATTCCCCCCACAACATACACTACACAAAATCTTCAACAGAAACACGATTAAGGTCAGATATTCCACCACTCCATCAATAAAAAAAAAAGATAATCGCAAAGGAACGCAATGAAAATGAAATTACGAACTGCTTTTGCCGATTCAGGGACGATTGCCCATTAGAGGGAAAATGCAGGGGGAAATCCCTCGTATATCAAGCGACACTCACACATCAGGCTAACGATACACCAGAAATATACATAGGCATTACGAAAGGGACGTTTAAACAGAGATTTTACATGCACAACAGTTCCTTCAGGACAAAAACAAGAATGAAGGCAGCACTAGCCACCCGAATATGGCAGTTAAAAGATAAGGGAATACCTTTCAGCATTAAATGGAGGTTCATAGAGAGAAAACCAGCATACTCACCAGCCTCAAAACGGTGGCCCCTCTGTGATGGAGAGTAGTACCACATTATAAAAACTATTAATGATCCTCAAAAGACCTGTTTGAACTACGCAGTGAGACCCTCAAAGCATGTTTAGATAGGAGAATACCTCCTAATAAACTGGGAGGACCGAACAACGAACGAACACCCCACATAAAGGAATTTCTTCAAGAGTATTCTAGATGCAATCAACTTATCGCAAAAATTAGTAAAGTGAAAATGGACCATTTGGTGAATGGATTCTGAACCATGCAGTAGCTTCTGGTGGAGCCTCCCGATGACATATGAGTTAGTAATTGTTACGGCTTTACCTTATCGTGTGCTACAAAAAATATTCGTTTCTTTTTCTCTCTTAGTTTCCCCTCTCTGTCCTGCTCTAAGTAAATCTGACGACCTAGTCCACAAATTTCAAAATTTCATCATGACAAGTTTCAAGAAAAAATACACGATTAAACCCGGATCTCCAACTTCCAAAGTAAAGCCCTACTACCCTGTCTCCTTCTCCAACATCAGGTGTCTACGTTCTAACCTTCCAGAGGTTGAAACCCAATTACAGGAGACTACACCAGACCTTTATTTTTAAGCGAAACTGGCATTGGACAGGCTATTTCCCTAGAAGCATTCGCAATTAAAGGATACTTAACTCTTAACTCTGACCCCCAAGATCACCATGGGCATGGAATATGTGCATATACTAAAGATGGCTTTCCATGTGGTAGGGACATCTCCAGGGAAGATCCTAACTTACCCTATATGTGTTTCCGGGTTGCTTTAGCTCATACTACTGCATTTATATTTATTCTCTATCGCCCCCACAACAGCGGAGTAACTATCTTTCAAAGCATATCTTAGAAAATAGACCAAGTCTTATCTGCTTATCCTTCAGCTAACAATCACGTATGTGGAGACTTCAATGTTAAAAACGTCGAATGGTGTACCCACTCAAACAAGACCGATGATGAGGGGAGGTTTTGTCATGATTTCTCCATTGCTTATGTCCTCACTCAGTTTTTTCATGAACCCACCCGTGTGCCCGACTATGAAGGCCAGTATGCAAGCCTACTAGACCTTTTTCTCAAATATTGCCCTGACCTATGTTCAGTTTCTGTTCTGTCTCCTCTTGGATCTTCCACCACTCTGATGTTCTCTGATTCTCTCTCGTCTGATCTCGAGCGCGTGGTTCAGTGGGGGAAGACGTGGCTGGTTACCTTTAATGCATCTAAAACCAAACTCCTATCCTTACATCATCAACGCTCTGATCCCCATCTGGCATTAGTTGGGATGGATGGCTCTAATCCGGGTGAGGCCCCGTGTTTTGACAAGCTTCTTGGTTTGACCTTTACTCCTGATCTGTAATAGAACACGTACATCACGTCTGTTGCCGAGGTCGCTGGAAAGATGGGGGGATCCTTCTACCGCTCCAGAAGATATCTCACTACTGATGCAATTCTCTATTTATATAAAAGCCAAGTACGTCCAAGGATGGAATACTGCTGCCATATCTGGGCAGGAGCTGCTAAAAACAGCCTATCCTGTCTTGACAGAGTACAAAATAGTGTTTGTGGCTTAGTGGGGGATGCCCTTTTCTCTACTCTGCAACCTCTCTCCCACAGAAGAGACGTTGCGAGCCTATCCTTGTTTTATCGTTATTTCCATGGCACGCGCTCGTCTGAACTCCAATCTCTGCCCCCCTCGCCAATCTTTCACGAAAAACACCCGTCTAGCCGAATCCAATGTGAAACATTTCCCGCACTCTTTATATGTCTCTAAATCAAAACGCGGATTCCATAAAAAAAGCTTCTTTCTTAGAACTGCGCGCCTGTGGAACTCTGTTCCGTCTGCCTGCTTCCTATCTGACTACAACTTGGATGCCTTTAAGTCCAACGTTAACAAATTCCGAATGAACCGGCTCCTTAAGTAAACACTTCATCAAATCTCATCACTAACATAATGCACTTGCAATAACCCTTATCCCTGAGTGGCTTCCGGGCCTTGATAAGTGGTGATCACTGTGTAACAAAAATGGCAAATAGCAAACAGAATCCTGAACAGAAGCGTGCGCTCTATCCCAGCTATCATCAATGGACCTGAGGTAATCTCGTCAGCATCAGACAAAGCCAAACTCTTTGCCAAGAACTTTGCAGCTAATTCTACCCTTTGCGACCAAGGCCGCCAACCCCCAATATTTCCCCCATGTATCAGAAAACACGATATGTGATATACATATATCTGTACGTGATGTTGCTAAGCTAATCAAAAACCTGGATTCCAGTAAAGCCACTGGCCCTGACGGTATTCCAATTATAGTACTCTAAATTTTCAAACTGAACTAGCGCCCATACTTACAAAACTGGAAAATTTCATCAGTATGCCCAGTATTTAAGAATTAAGGTGATCGCTCACCCCCTCTCAGTACAGGCCAATAAGTCTCCTGTGCGTCATGAGTAAGTTGCTGGAATCTGTATTAAATACAGAAGTAATCAACCATATCAACAAAAATAACCTTCTTAGTTGCACTCCATATGTTTTCCGTTCTGCTAGATCTACAGAAGATGTGTTTACAGTTATATCGCATAGGGTTTGCAAATCTCTCGACGGAGGCAACCTTTCTAGGGCAATTGCTCTTGACATATTTAAGGCCTTTGATAGGGTATGGCATAAAACTTTACTTCACAAGATCTCTAGCTATGGTGTATAGCTGGAAATATCTTCTCAATTATTAAATCATTTTTTTTCTGATAGGTTCATAAGAGTAGTAGTTGAGGGGAAAATCAGAAGCTCACAGTATTAATGCTATTGTCCCTCTTTTCCTGATCTACATTAATGATCTTGCAAATCACATCCTTACATCATTTGTAGACCGTTATTCTGACGACACTACCATTTATGGTAACACATCTAAGACAGTAAACGGCCAAGTTCTCTCCGATTCTCTCTGCTCTGATCTTGAGCACGTAATACAATGGGGTAAGGAGTGGCTGGTTACTTTTAATACATCAAAGACCAAGTTTCTCTCTTTATATCATCAACATTCTGATCCACATCTGGCATCAATTGAAATGAATTGCTCTCGTCTTCAGGAGCCCTCAACTTTTGACAAGCTTCTGGGCTTGACCATTACTCCTGATCTTAAGTAGAACACGTACATCAAATATGTTGCCAAGTACAGTACATATTTACTAAAATGCATTCAATAAAAAATTTATAAAATACAAAATTCATATTGGAATAAAATAAAATATACTGATATTTGAATAAGCTATAGTTAAATAAAAATTAACATTATTATAAAAAAAAATGCGGGCCTGAAAGTTTTTCCTCAGACAGAAACAACATGGCTGAGGAGAGCCTAACACCATTTACGTTTTACCATTGACTGGTCCCCTTTATTTTGGGATTGAAACCGACTGTATTAATTAAAAAATATATTCCATTTTTTCTTGAATACTTTCAATTAAATGAATCCTCCACTTCCAATCGTTATCTTTAATCGAGTGTGTATATATTCAGCTGATATGATGCTTACTGTCTACTCACAAATGCTTAGTGTGTGCATACAATTATTTTATATGACACTTTACCCTTGATTATGCTCACGTTATCTAAGATTCCTGCAACTGCAAGAGATGTAAATCTCATTCGATGGAATGAATTGGATTTTTAATAGCCATCGAATAATATTATTTGATAAATCTTTAAAAGTGTTATTAAAAGAAGCC
Source organism: Euprymna scolopes (assembly GCF_053919585.1). NCBI lineage: Eukaryota > Metazoa > Mollusca > Cephalopoda > Sepiida > Sepiolidae > Euprymna > Euprymna scolopes. Next base: position 28,893,558 of record NC_136500.1, read on the forward strand.
AACAGTAGACTCACTAGCGAGCCTTAAAGATATTTTCTGTGCAACTACCGGTACTGCTCTACATCGGTTATCTGGAAAGTAATATTAAGTTATCATTCATTAATGCCTATGATTAAGACAAAACTATTGTGCCATTGAGGATGACTCGAGTTCAAGATCGTTTCGATTCTCTCCCGTTTGTCCTGGTATATACGGTGCATTACGTGGAACATCTTAAAAAGTTATCCTCGCCTTCTATTTCGCGTCCAACGGTGGTAATATCATTTTACCTTTGTCGAAATTTACTTATATATCTCGTAGTAAACGGTGTCCACCGATTAGTCATCACGGCTGACTTTTACGCAAGCTCTCCGTCAGAAACTAGAAAACTCTGATGCAGCCATGTTTGCATAACAATCATATGCGTTGTAACGCCTTTCTATTTGTTTATTTATTTCCGCAATATCGTGAAGAATAATCTTTCCTGTTTCCCTCAGCCTATTTGAAATAAATATATTGTTATGATCAATACTAGCACTGGCTTTAATTATACATGAAGGAAAAGATTTATTATTATTTAAATTATGTCTACAATATTTTTTATTCCTTACTTGCCCAACAAGATTCAGTAGGTGAATGTTCTACGCGTGGCGGGTCCTTTTCCATTAAAAATGTTCACTGAAGATAGAGTTTGTAAACATTACTACAGAAGTAAACGAGATGTGTAATGCGGGCTGTGTGACAAATATACTCTGGTTCACGCATTCCCCTCATTAGACAACCGCCAACATACCTTTAACTGTCATTAAACGAAGATAAAAGAGACTGTTAGAGAGTTACTACAGAAACCTGATGGACACGTTACACACAGTATTTTGAATCACGAGGATTTCATTGGAAACATTAATGCCGTGAACATCTAGTAACTGTAGTCACTGTTTCATGTAATGAACGATCATCTTAAGGTCTAAATGTCTGTTAAAATGTGATAAATAATAACATAATTTGTCTATAAGTAAGCAATCGACAATAAAAATTGTGTATGTGTAAACAAATTAGACGTTGCTTTATGTCATAGCATACGTATTAAGGTTAATGTGAATTTCACACGCGTTTCATTATCGGGTTTTAATTCTTCGTCAATCACAAGAGTACATCTTAAGTGCGGTATCCTCCAGAGTGATGTGTTTTGTGAACACACAGTGAGTGCTGAATTGATTATGACGTATAGTTGTTGTAACAGTAATACATGTTTGTGTTAGCAACGGCTGTTGTAACGTCGTATTTTCGGCAACACGTTGGATTCGTCTGTCTATCTTTCTCGCTTTGCTGGTCATTTGTAAAAGACGTTTTCATAGCCGTGATGGTACGTTGCTTGTGGCAAAGAGGTTTCCATTTGCAGTGTTTATTATTAACACGTTGTTTAAAATATACAATAATATTACACAACACTATCAAACTGTTTAGTATTAGTTTAAGTCATTGTGAAGGAACAAAGTAAAAGTTAGAGATCAACAAGTCTGATAATGTTTAATCGGCAATATTATTAATTTGTTTCTCATTCTTGACTTTATGTTTATGGCATCATTTTATTGGAATAAAATCCTTAATTTTGGGCGGAAATATTATTTTCTTAAGTTTCTCTAATTTCGTGTGAAAGGTCCAGGTCTTTTTCCATAACTGAACATATTTGAATTGTTATGTTCTTACGTATTGTTAATAGGTTGCAGTTCTTATATACCAGAAGATAAAAGAAAAATTCCGGTTAATATTGTAGATGAAGAGTTGAAATAAAAATGAAAAAATATATACGATTTACAACATTGGCATTAATTACTTATACAATATGTAACTGCAATATTTGGAATTATATAATGTATATTATGACTTGACTTATTTATATGTTATATAGTTTTTTTACGTAAGGTTTCAAATTACATTTCTAAATAAAATATTTTTAATATGTTTCTCTTTTGCGTTGGTGCTTGTGATGTATCTTACCGAATGTCAAAAACTAACCCGATTGAATTTAACAGAGGTATTTTAGTGCATATTGTTGGATCTTTATTGCGCTTGGATCATTCGGTATACTTCCCGTGCAATCCTGAAATTCATTATGCATTGGTCAGATCACTTCCACGATTACTGAAAAGATTAATTTTTTACAAAGCAACGTTTTCAGCCGTTCTTAATGCCTTACATAACAGTGGTGTCTGTAGATCTATGCAACTGGAGCTCTTGTTAGTATTCGTATTATTAGGGATACTGCCATTAACTGGGTTTCGTATTCTCCCTGCCTTCTTTTTTATCTTTATCGCATATACCTAGTCAAGGTAGAATTGCTCCGTTTTCTAATTATGTAGCTGCAAACATTGTCTATCCATAGTGATTGGTGCACGACATGTTTTCAACAATTCTGTCTGGTATATCTACCAAGAGAATTGCTGTTATACTATATGTACAATGTTTTGTACATTATCAGCACATGCTTTTACACACAATATCGTGATGTATCGACTTACACTATCTATTTCGGCATTGGACAACATGCGCCGCTTATCATGTTTGAAATCGTTCATATTTATAACATTTTTGATCATCACACCATAATATCGATAACTATAACCATACTCTGATATGTACAGTAAGGCAGCCTTATATAGTGCAAATATACAGTACTTTTCATCTGTATAGATAGATATTCGGGAACATGTTTGCTCTTCAACAATAAACGGATGAATATATTTGTTACGTATAATCATATAAGAAATAAAATTTATTTAAATGAAAGGTTATTGGAAAGTAATATTAGACATAGAAATTAATTTTTCACACAGCACACTGAAGGAAGTGGCAGTTTTTTCAAGTTCTGTAGAAAGGTGACATCTTGATACATATATTTACAAAGATGAATTGAGAAAAGGAAGCTAGCTGGAGTGTTTTAATGAAAATAACGATAGATTAAAAGAGAACAATTGGGACTGATTTCTGTGAGAAATGGTAGTAAAAACATAAGAGCTGATCGCTTGCACAATCCATTTTGTATTTAGTCAAAGACAGAAGAAGTGTTTTGAGCGGTAATAGCCACGATATAGTAGCAGTTCATAATTTTCAGGTGAAGCTGGCATATATAAATAGATAATCGCATCGCATGTTAGGCACTGCTGCTGTAAAATCAGTGCAATATTTTCTCTAACGACTCTATTCACTAAATAAGCCTAGGATCTCCATTTTCTAATAGAAGTTAGTGTATTTTACTGGTACTTATTAACACAAGACGATATCATTTTAAAACACAGCAAAACAAATGTCTAAGCTTGGTTGTTGAATTGAGAATCTTGGTTTTAAAAGTGTTAACTTAGCATCCCGGATTTCCTTCTTACCCATATGCACTTGACATGAGAATTGAAAATTGATTATATCTGGATCATAGAGCTGATATGGTGTGCAGATCGGCCATTTAACAGGATATTATTTTCACGAAACAGGATGGATCAGCATGAGCATACAATTCTGTTGATGCCAGCGTTTAAGTTGATGTGTCTAACGAAAAGCAGTTTGCCTTACTCAAACAAGCATAATCGCCGTTAAATTGGCATCTATTGGACACGATTAAAATCAAATAATGATAGGAAACTATGCGGGATATCAAACTTGTCTGGTGAGTGTCCGGAGTGTGTGGTGGGGGCCAATGTGAATACTACGAAAGTCGGAAGTGTCAAATGTTAAAAATTGAAATAGGATATGGAAGCACCGGAATCATTTAAATAGCGGAATTAAGCCTTTAAAGAAGAACGAAATAAAAAGGTCGTTAAAAGAATTGGAATTACCATCAGCTATAGAGAAAGGTTAAAAGTTGCGATGAGAAATATATGAGAGCTAGTTTTATTGCGGATGAGGTTTAGATATAAATTAATAGGGTTTTTATTAAAGGAGTTATAATATCTTGTGATTTACATCGCTTTTTTATCGTCAATTATAATTGAGAACTTAATTTTTTTTAACATAATAGTATGTTTAGTATCTAAATGTTGTGATACATTCTGTATGATTTCATTTTAATGTACAAAGAATGATCTAGATAAGTATAACATATTAATAACGAAAACGTTTGATAGATCCTTGTTCGCTAAGTAATGTACTAAATCGTAACTGAAGGACAGTGGAAACTTGAATCTCAACGTTTGCAGCAAGTAAGTGCTGCTGACTTCAACATTCTGATAAACCACTAGCATGCTTATTCTCCAACAAAAATGTTTCTTTGGCTCACACTATAATTTAAAAAAGTGATATATTAAAGATACATCGGTATCTGAATCACAAATGCCAATCATAAAAAAATATTAGATTTTTTTAAAAACTTATATACACTACGGGATATATAGCTGCAACCTTAGAGTGTTGGTCCAAATACTAAATATAAATGTACATGTTATGGAGACTAAATAAGAAACGCTATCGTAATAATTTGAATACCATTAAATAAGATTTACCTTAAAATATATACAGCATACTCGTGTTGATATCCCGATTTCTGTAAGATCATCGAAGTTAAGCAAGCTGGAGTCTGGTCAATACTAAAATAGGTGACCATTTGGAAATACCAGGTACTGTATGTACTCTCCGCCTATCTCGTCATCGTTTCCAGTCTCGGTGGATTTCTCCTTGCCACTGAACGAAGCAGTGCGCAATCAGGAAGGTTATATTTGTATGATTGCCCAATTTTAAGCGCAACTACCCTTTTATCCATGATCTTTCGAGACTGGACGGAGTCTCCACTTCCGCAATAAGAACAAATTATAGTACTAATACTGCGTTTTACATTATCGCAGTAGGTCAGTGAAAGAGAAAAGTACTATTTTTCCACCGGGCTACCCTTCGTGTGTTGTATAAACATCTTTTCCACATAAAAACAGAGCGTCTTTTAACAATGTTATCCTAGGCAGACAAGTTACTCCTAAAATATAACACAATCATAACATAATAGTTTGCATTATTGGAAAAGACAACTGGCAGTAGTCAATAGTGGCTTTTACTATGATAATTAAATTGTAAGTATTATATGAAATAATCTAATACTATCGCAATACAAAATCGGCAGGACATCTATAAAGATAAGAATACGCTTATCTATGCAACACTATACTTTAAAATGGAAACAAAACAAATAAAAATATTATCTATACGTTTACAATTATTAATCTTCACTACATTTCGACACCTTTCTTGAAAATTGTCAGACAGTCTAGACTTGTTGAATTTTATCTGTACACAAAAGAACTTACACTATGCATATATGTGGGTGTCTGGTGTGAGCAAATGTGTGTATGTATAAAAGCATGTATCTGCATATGTGTGTGTATAACTACATTTTTCTAGTTTCTGTAGTAAAAAATTGTGTTCATCTTAACAATTAACAACTTCGATACAATTACGCTTCATTCATGTACGAACAGCCGGATATATGTCCAACCAGAATCATTCCCCAATGTGCTACGCAGATAAAAAGGAAATTATTACTAAGAAAATACATAAAAACAAGACAACTCGCATTAAATCAACGAAGTTGTGGAATAGTTAAAGAAGTTTCCACACACGCGCATATATATATATATATATATATATATATATATATATATATATATATATATGTGTGTGTGTGTGTGTGTGTGTGTGTGTGTGTTTATTCTCTGACGAATTCCTCTGGGTATTTAATACAGGTTCATCTCTGTATATCTCTTGAGAGAACACATACACATACACACACACGTATATATATATGTGTGTGTGTGTGTGTGTGTATATAGTACGTTGAAATAGTTTACACTACTTTCACTATATGAATATACATACGCACACATGCACACACAGACATGCACACAGCCACATACACATGTGCATAATAGCGCTGATGATTTCGCAAATTAATTTTAAACGTCTTTTTCATAGAATCAGAACGGGTATTTTAAAAACTGTCTGCACTTTCACCTAACAATGTCATAACAGGTGATCCTGAATAAATCATTATGTTTCAACTACTTCAGAATACAATCACAGAATTTTGCATAAATTCTCTGTGCTCACTGGTATATATATATATATATATATATATATATATATATATATATATATATATATATATATATATATATATATACTGTAAGTCATTTGTTAGTGAGGTCAATTCTTCATGAAACGGTCGGGCCTATTTTTTTTCAAATTTAACACAAACTGTATTTATATTTCTAGCCTTGCGCTTATATAAATTTTGTACAGGAATGCGATAAGTATCGAAAATCGACAATATCTTATAAAAATATCTCGTTTGTTATAGATAAACATTTTTAAAAGTTTACACGGGAGTTTTCATAGGTTACACTCTCAAGAGAGATAAAATATTAGCCAATCAATTCTTTTTAAAAAATAAAACAGAATGATTGCGATATGAATAGATATCTGAGTGAGAGCGTTCGACTAAAGAGCCGAGGGTTCCTTGTTCAAGCCCAGGTGTCCCTTTCTATTTTATCTTGATTTCCTCTTCTTACTAAGCTCAATTTTGTATAAAACAAGAGGTGCCAGTTAAAATCTACCCAGATCATTTCTTCGATTGCATATTTTAAAATGAATATTAATCAGAAGTGACTTTTATAATGACATTTATAGTCAAGCTCCAATATATGTCGACGTGATATTGTAAACAAACACAGAATTTGATGAACGACATTATCATTATTATTTTTACATTTTTATTTGCGAATACGCCCTTCGGGTAAATTATTCCTCGTACTATATGATTCAATAGAGTACTAACGCAATAATATTACATACGCGATCTACATAAATTAAAATATCATGTTTAAGCGTATTGTACGACAGGGTAAAGCCGAGCGTCCAGTAAGTAAGTAAGTATATGATTGTGTGTATATGTACATTTATATACATATGAATATGTATATATGTATATATATATATATATATATATATACACATCTACATATATATATATATATCATTCTCTCTCTTTCTCTCTCTCTCTATATATATATTTCAAATACGTTGACGACGTTTTTGCTATGTTATATGATGATGTATATTATTATATACGTATATATATATATATATATATATATATATATATATATATATATATATATATATATATATATAGTGGAGATAGTAATTAATATAAACTGAAGAAAGTGGTCAATACTGTTGTAGAGAAAATATGCGTTTTATTTTTTATTACCGTGTCTTTCTGTTAAGTTACATTATTGTTTCGGCTACACGCCCTTTTTTTGTTTTGTTTTTTTGCCGTCTGTGGCGTCATCAGACTTTTACAGAAATGTTCGCTATTTTGAGATGAACGAGTGGAAGAGTAAATGCAATAGGTGTGTACACAGAGCTCTCATGATATGTTCACCTAATAGATAAGACTCCGAACTTGATGAGATATGGGAAACATCTATCGATAATAGTTATCTATGTAACCTATCTGATGATTGCATTGGCATGACGGTTGACGATTTTAAATTCCCTAAAATGTTTGGACCGACGAAGTAGCCGATTTATTTAAAACTCCAGTGAATAGAGGACAAGAGTATTACATTGTTTAAATAAATTGTTGGTAGTGTATCTAATTTCTTCTGTTTCTTTGCATTTTCTATACGCTATAAGACCTGCTTTTCCTTCTTTACGCGAAGATAGGTTGCCCTACACCCAAAATAGTAATATTGTTTATCAGTTTAAATGCCACTGCGATGCTGTTCACACGTTCCATCTAAAATCGGTCAGGGGAGGGTAAAATCTGGTAATCTTCATCCTTCTGTTTGTTTTGACTCAGCTATTGGCCAGCATTTAGTTGAACATCCATGCTGTGCCGATAAATACAACATTTTGATTTATTTCAAAGAGCAGACTCGAGGAACCATTAACGATTCTGGAGCCTGTTACAACTGTAATTGAAAATCTTCTTTATGCCACCAAAAGGACACAACGAATAGCTATTTATTTTGGAGAAATTTGACCCCTTTCTTCTCATCCCCCCTCGTTGTGCCAATTCTTAATCGCCGTATATACAAATAAAAATCTTTCTGTTAATCGTTTTTATTAATTCTTGACATATCCGAATTCCCCTTAATGCTCTTAAATCCCGCCAATAACATTACTTTGCTTGCTGTTGATTTTTTCCTGAGATATGATAGCCCGAAAGAGCTCTCGAGAATTTATCGCATGTTCTATACAAATCTCTCTCGAATCTGCATGAACTAAAATATAATATTTAAGCGTATGTACGACATAGCTATATATATATATATATATATATATATATATGTATATATGTATATAGATAGATAGATAGATAGGTAGATATTGATATATAGATATATAGATATATATTAGCTAACGATATATGTGTATATATAAGCTTACTATATATATATGTATATATGAGCTAACTATGTATGCATATATATATATATATATATATATATATATATAAGCAAAGTATGTCATTGCAAATTGTGTGAAGAATAGTTTGTAAGAAGCAAATAGTAAAAAAAATACATTCTTTATTACCAAAAAGTTTATAAATTTATTTTTAATGTTTTTTTTGTCAAACGAGCAAAATAGATGTGTCATGCTATTGAATGAAGATAGTTAAGCAATTTTTGTAAAATCCCTATAATTACAACAAGGTATTGCTTCTCTCTGAAGTTTGTTTTTTTAATTTTTGATATTCTAGATGTTAAATTTTTTTAAGTATTTCATTTTTTTTTGTTATTTCTATGAAGTAAATGAATCAAAACGTACATAAAGGAAACACACATTAACGTACAGAACAAAGTGATCACTTAATCTGCTTAGAAACCACAGTGATGGTGAAGAAGAAAGTTATGTATCAAGAATGAAGTCCACCTCAATTATAGTGGTGTAATACGAGCGCTGAAGAAATTTGTAGATTCATTGAGGGATTTCATTATGGCCATATTGTTTGCAAGAAGCTAATCGAAATTGAAATCATTTAATAAATTACTGTTATACATTCATACAAATTCTTGGGTTCATCGGCGAGAATATTTGGCTTTCGGTACACGGGCATACAATCGATCACATATATTAAAGTTCAATCTACGAAGATATAATCAATATTTGTAAAATCGCGTATATAAGAGTTAATTTCCTTGTACTTTTAACCAAAAAACTAGTAGTAGAACTGTTACCTATTTTGTTCATTTAAACCCATGACCTGATATAAACTATTGGGCTAAAACACGATATTTTATTTTTTTTAATTTGGTACCATTTAAACCCCCTATTTAAACACAAATATGAATTTTAGTAGAAAAATAAATAAAAATTAGTCCAAAAGTTTTTTTTCGCCCTAAAACAAACTTAGGCTCAGAATTTTCCCAGGGTCAAATAATACGTTTCTAGGAGGATATCCATATGATCTTTCTTTTCGGTAATTTTCAGAAAATCTGATTTTTGGAAAATATTGTTTGTCCCGAAAAGAGCTATTTCTGGCTATTTTGACTTCCCGGAGACAGAATCAGAATTTCTACCAAACATCCGAGCATATTTTATTTCCTCCCTTTGGATAGTTGTAACTTGATGTAAAGTATATGTTTTCAGGAAAAAGGTTGTTTGTTTAAAAATGTAACAATTTAATTTTCTTTTTCAAGAAGTAAAATTGTGAAAACACTTTCTTTTGCTTTCAAGTATTTTTTATGAAGGGAAATTAAAGAAACGTTCTTTTTATTTGAAGTTTCACTTGCTTATTCGGGGTAATCAGGTTAGGGTTAGGGTATTTTCCTGCGTATATTATTGTGAAAATGTTAATACAAAAGTGACTGAGTGCGTGTGTTTTTTTTCGATTAACTGAGAGTAGGTGGAAGGGTTTTTTCTCTAATCCTAGTAAATCATCTGCAGTCATAGCTGTCGGTAATGCTCCCTCTTCTTTCTAGGATGCAGTTGCGACCGCTTCTTGCACAATGTATTTTCTGCCAGTAGTTTCTGCTGTAGATAAATATCAATCATCGCGTCTGTTGTCTGTAGTTGTTTACCCTAGACGGTCAAATCTATATTTTACATTTCATTCATAACTGACTTTGCATGTTAGAAATAGTGACATTTTTGCGGATTTTTCCATCTATTTATTCAGTTTCTCGTCTGTTGTCTGGGACTGGCATTTGCATTGAATTAAATCTAAGTGCGATTGTTTTGTTAGACAGCAACTAAACTCGAACTGTTAATGTCATGTTCCGGGAAAACCCGAGCGAACTCTTCGTTTCGTCTGGTTCCAAGGATACACTTCTGCCCACCATCGTATAGTGTCCCAAGCATCCCAGAGGACCACATCGGAGCATGCTTTGTTTAGAGGGGAGTCCCCGAAAATCTGTGTACGATAGCCTCACTCGCATGGGGTGGAGTGCCATCACTCTTTCTGGTTGAGTTCAGAGCCTGCTGGCGGATTTTCTGTCGGTGCCGGAAAGATTACTTGTGGTGTTTGACTGATTTATTCCAACCACGCAGGCAGAAGATGCAAGTGTCGTTCTTTAGAGGTTTTTGACGGACATATATCTCTAAAAAAATCTATTCTTTTCAGTGCTATTCTCTCTCTCTTAAATAAAATTGACGAACTATTCCTTTTATTCGTTCTCATATTCAACCATAACTTTTGCCTTTTTATGCTTTTTTTATTATAGATAGAGGGGAGTTTGCTTTTTCTCTAGCTGCTATAAATACAAAACAAGCACGTCATACTCTTCCTCCCGATCTATCTATCTATCTGTCTATCTCTATCTGAAAATAAAACTTGACGATATATTCCTTCTACTCGTTCTCATATTCAACCATAACTTTTGTCTTTTTTATTATATTATACAGAGTGTGGTGTTTTATTTCTCGATTCTTCCCATGTCTCTCCTTCTTTTTCCCTCTCTTTAAAAATATTTAAGAAATATTTCTTTTTACAGGTTAATGAAGACATTAAAAAATTAAACCGTTGAATAAAAGTTATATTGTACTCATCCGTTATGGAATAAAGTTCTCCTAAAAATTTACACTTAATTGGATCAATTAATTTTCTTTTTTACAGCGAAGAAAAAACAATTGTCATGATACCGCGAAAAAATTCAATGAAATTTTCGTTCGGAGAACTTAATTCCAAAACGGGTACGAACAATATAATTTTCTTCCAATATTAAGATGTCTATATGTATTGATTAAACTGTATAAGTACCATTTCTGTTTGAACTTACGGTTACTATGAACTAGATACATGCACAAATCGTTTTCCAAATTTTTAGTTATTTTGTATTTGAGACGGTGATGCGGTTGCGATCCACATATATTTGGTCTCGATTAATAAAGGAGAAATTCTTTATGACTAATCCATTTTTTTTATTTTTGTTACTAACCACACTCCTCCTTTATTAGGGAGTTCGTTTACACACCCACATTAAAACACACTGTGTCTTACTCTGCACTCGTTAATAAAAATAAACCAAAACTTTCTCAGTATCTCTTTCTCTATCACTCACCAATGATTAAGTGTGTTTCTTTATACAACTTGTAAGTAACAACCATAAATCACTACAAAGGAACAACGTAAGAGAACACCATTTTCACGTTATTAACTTTAGAAATGGGGTGATTTCCATACCGTCCACCCAGGGTTCTTTTAGGAAGAGAGAGTAATAATGCATAGTTAAGTTTACGAAACGAATTTGTTGGGAGGGGAAAGGCGATTTGGGGGGGGGCTACGTTTCAGCTTCTGCAACTATTTACCCTTTTTGGCTTCTACAACGTTTTTTTGTTTTAAATTGTTATTTTGGCCGAGCCGGGGAATTTTACATTGATGAGTTTCATAAGTTTATTCAAAATACTCATTATGAAAAGATCATTTATATTTGGCGTAGGAAGGTACTTTTCAAGATATAAATACTTCCATTCCCAATGCTCAAACGTTGTGTTCGGCAACATTAATGTTAATCATTCTACTGACTCCACCACATATATTGCAACAATCACGGGTGAAAACTGCCTTTATATTCCTTTACAAATTTTCACAGCAAATAAGTCACACCAATTTTGGATTACAAAATGCAGTATCAAAACACAAGGTTTTCATGGCTGCGAAAATGAGTCACCATGAAAGCTTATGCGAATCGGGAATCAGAAGTATCGAAACAGTCGGCTTCTTGAAGTGTGTCGGATTCAGTATGGAAATCGGAAAAAAATGTGCATTTCTTTCGGAATGCAATATACGATTCTTTTAATCGCCTAGTTTATTTGATTTTGTGCAAAACAACATACTACTGTAATTGCAAACTATAAACTAATAAATTGCGTGTAAAACTAATCCCGATGGATAATTTTCGCAAGTGTATTTTAACATGTAAGATAATATGTTAAAATTTAACATATGTTTTTACAGTAATAGATAAAAATAACAATTGTGTAGAAAAATAATTCGATAATTATAAAGAATCGAAATCACTAATTGTATTGAAATCAGAAATTTATTACAGAATCAGAAATCGTATCGGAATCGAGAGAAATAGTGGAATCGTTCCATCACTTGCATATATATATATATATATATATATATATATATATATATATATATATATATATATAAAGATATACATATGAATATATATATGCATATACATATTTATATATATGTAAATATGAATATGTATATATATATATTCATATGTATATATATATTTATATGTTCATATATATATATATAAATATGCATATATATATGAGTATATATATATACAATAAGGAGCAAACAAATGGACAAAGCGTGGAAGAAGGAAGAAATCGATATTTCATTACTTTTCTGTTAATCTTTGTTAATTTTAACTGGAAATTTCAATTACTAATATAGCATATAATAATGAGTGAAAAATGAATCCTAAAAATGGTAAGACCGCATCTTGGTGAGGATATAAAACACCGAACTGCAGGATTAAGGCAGTCAAAATGATTAAAAGCAGATTTTTGATATTTTTAGAAAAGAAAATGTGAAAACGCCTCTTTCTTTAGTGAAGCGAATTGGTCAAGGATTCGAAGTCGAATGTTTTGTAATCGGGAATCTGGATCCGTCGCCCGAGTGCATTCAATTCAAAGGACGACCACATGCTTAAATTAACTGTTTTGAAGGCTTGAAAGAAACTTATGTTGACCATAGTAAATAATTCAAAACAGAGGATGAAAATTCTCTTTCTAGATCTACAACATGTTGACGAATGAGAGAAGTTGGAGTTTCAGTCAAAAGGCGTGCACATAAGCCATGTTATCTAAAGAGGACCATCAATGATAGAAAGAGATTTTTCTCGTATTATGGCAAGAGAGATACACACTGGATCAGGAATGTTTTCTGGTCAGATCAATCAATATTTTGTCATAGTATTGATGTTCATGATGCTGCCAACCGGTGCAATGGAAGAACTGGAGAAAGATTTTCACCCAGTTGCATGAAAACTACATTTTAATATCGGAATGGAGGGATAATTATATGGGGAACTTTTACAGCAGCAGGAGTTGGGGAACTTATTAGATGTGAGAAGACAATCAATGCAAAGGAATACATTCGAATATTAGAAGCAGTAAGGTTACTAAGTATCCAGAAGCTAAGAATATCTAAGAAAATTATTTTCAACACGATTATGCTCCCGGACAACAAAATGGTTTTCTGATAATTCAATTAATGTGATATTTTGTCCAGGTCAAAGCCCTGATTTAAACCCAATCGAGAATATTTGGCCCATAATATTTTATGCATTGGATGGAATAACTTTTTTGAACAATGGCCAACTGTGGGAAGATGTGTAAAGCGAATGGAATAGCATTTCCTCTTCACAGTGTTCCACTTTGGTTGAGAGCACGTCTAAAATGTTTGGTCTTAAAAAGAAATCAAAAGGGAATGCGATTCTACACTAAGCATTTATTAAAGTAAATGTCTTGGTCCGTTCTATTAGTCTCGTTTAAGTTTTCTTGTTCAATTGTTATTTGTTCAATATAGCTTTTAGTGCAATAAATGCATAAAAATTGTTTGGCACATTTATTTGCTTACGGGTATATATACATATATATATATATATATATATATATATATATAGGTATATATATATATATATATATATATATATATATTATATATTATTTACTATAATAATTATTGAATACCTACAGATGGAAATCATCAGTGCACGGTGTCACGATTAATGCCAGTCGAGAGACTCAAACCCAGCCAGCAGAATCATGTATGGGTTAATTATCAAGGACGCGTACCACTAGGCTACCCCGAAACGCGAGAGATAGAAACTGATTTAAACGGTTATTCTTAAGTTGACCGACTTTATTAGAAATGAAAATGATCAACAATAAGAAAAAAGTTTCTTAAAAGGGCTGACATTATTATTCAATTTTAATATATATATATATATATATATATATATATATATATATATATATATATATATATATACATATATATAGTAGCAATTAAGCCCGGCTTTGATCGGGCCCTATGTACTGGTCATAACTTGCTTTACGTCTGAATACACTTTATGTAAGGTTTCCAATGTTTAGACCAAAACGAGTATTTTCTTACAGACCGCAGAGAACAATTTGTTTTTACTTTGACCACAATTTTGACCGTTAAACAGTTATTATTTTGGTTTAAAATCCGAATTAAAATCTTTACACATGTCCAAGTTACCTACATCTATAATTACACGTGTTTAGACCTAGAACAGTTGGAGGCAGTTTTGTAAAATCTCCAATTGGCAACTCTTTTAACTTTGACTTTTTGGTTATCACATTTTAACTCGAAAACTGGTTAAAATGCTTGCCGCATGCCTGATTACATGCTATGTATACATTTCAAATGTTTAAACCCAAAATTGGCTGAGTAGTTTGCTAGACACTGCAAAAGTAAAATCTTCCTAGCTTTGACCCCTTGGCAGCTCAAATATTAGACACAAACCGGTTAAAAAGCTTGCCCCTATCTCTGAATACGCTTTATGTAAATTTTCCAATGTTTGACCAGTAATTTGGTAGAGACCGTAGAGGTAATTTTTTTATAAAATTCCCCCCAATTTTGTCCCCTTAACACTTATTACTTTAGGCTTAAGTCAAATTAAAAAGTTTGATCCATGTCCACATAACATAAATCTAAAAGTGTTTAGACCCAGAATTAGCGGACAGGTTTGGTAGAATTTTCAAAGAACAAATCGTTGAACTTTGATCCCTTGACAGCCAAATTTCTGGCTGAAAAACGATGAAACAGATTTCCCAGATCACAATACCTTTAATGTCGAATCTTGATTCTCATGACCGAAAACCGACAAACTTATTTGGTAAGGGAATGTACACACACACACACACACACACACACACACACACACACACACACGTACACAGACAGTTTCACTTTTATAAATATACAGATATAGGAATGAAATGAAAACAAAAGTGTTAATATTTTAAAACAGATTTTGATAGATAGAAACAAAATTGGATACATAGGATTATTCTCAACATTTATGAGTGTAAGATTACAAGTCTTAACATTAGATGTACTTAATGTGAGGCTACACTTATTCAGCACTAATTTATACGTACAAATCTCACCAAAGACGCAGAATAAGGAAGGGCTTCCAGTCCCAAACACCTCTGGCGCCACAAAGCAGCCATTACATATTTCTTAAATAGAAACCCATCACGCTCCATGTCGGACACCAGCTGCTTTCGCTGAGGCGAAATATCAGAAATCAATAGCAATCTGGCGTTGGGAAAATAGCCTATTCAGGCATCCATACTGCGCACAAATGCGCATGCCAGAAACTTTAGCTCATCGATTATGTTTTCGGTTCATCCTGTGTTCACCTAATTTCTCATCTTTTCTTTCATCGTCTAGGTTTCTGACGGACCAGGTGGATTCTATTTAATTATGATGTATTAACATTCTAAAAAAGCTATTAGTAGCGATGTGTCTTTGTACGTAAGTTATCCAAAGTTATGTCTGCTATTTCCCATGGTTGACAATTAACGCATTTGTTGGTATTAGTTAATGGACCGTTAGAAGCATATTTATTAACATACAATCTCTCTCTCTCTCTCTTATATATATATATATATATATATATATATATATATATATATATATATGTATACACACTAGAGGGCAAAAAAATGGGCAAACAAAGTTTATACATTTTATCGCACTAAAAGATATATTGAACAAATAACAATTGAACAAGGAAACTTAAACGAGACTTATAACACATAACAGGACATTTACTTTAATAAATGCTTGGGATGAAATTGCATTCCTTTTTTTTTTCTTTAAACGATCAATTATTTTAGACATGCTCTCAACCAAAGTGGAACACTGTGAAGAGGAAATGCTATTCCATTCGCTTTGCACAGCTCCCCACAGTTTGCCATTGTTCGAAAAATTTCTTCCATCCAATGTACGAGATATTATGGACCAAATATTATCGATTGGGTTTAAATCGGGGCTTTGACCTGGATAAAATATCACATTAATTGAATTATCAAAAAAACATTTTCTTGTGACTTTAGCAGTGTGTGCAGGTTATAATCAAGTTGAAAAATAATTTTCTGAGATATTCCCAGGTTCTGGATACTAAGTAACACTTCTGTTTCTAATATTCAAATTTATTTCTTTGCATTGATTGTCTTCTCACATCTAATAAGTTCCCCAACCCATGCTGCAGTAAAAGGTCCCCGTATCATTATCCCTCTATTCCGGTGTTTAACTGTCGTTTTTGTGCAACTTGGTTAAAATCTTTCTCCGCTTCTTCCATTGCACCATTTGGGAGCATCGGGAGC
Organism: Euprymna scolopes; assembly: GCF_053919585.1. Lineage (NCBI taxonomy): Eukaryota > Metazoa > Mollusca > Cephalopoda > Sepiida > Sepiolidae > Euprymna > Euprymna scolopes. The sequence goes on from NC_136500.1 coordinate 28,910,415, forward strand.
ATCAATAACAAAACAAAATTTTCATTCATCCAGAAAACATTCCTGAACTAGTGTGTATCTTTCTTGCTATAATACGAGAAAAGGCTCGTTCTATCATTGATGTTCGTCTTAGATGAACATGGCTTACTTGCACACCTTGTAGAAGAAAATCCCGATTTCTTTCATTCGTCAAGATATTGTATGTCTTGAAAGAGAATTTCCATCCCCTGTTTTGAATTATTTGCTATGGTCAACATAAGGTTTCATTAAAATCTTTCATAACAGTTAATTTAAACCTGTGGTCGTCCTTCAAAGTGAATGCTCTAGGGCGTGCAGATCCAGATTTCCCTTTTATCCAGCATTCGACTTCGAATCTTTGACCAATTCGTTTCACTACAGAAAATTGTTTTTCACTTTTTCTTTTCTTAAAATATAAAAAATCTGCCTGTAAGTCATTTGGACTGCCTTAATCCTGCAATTCGGTGTTTTATATTCTCGCCAAGATGCGGTCTTATCATTTTTAGAATTAATTTCTCCACTTATTATTATATGCTACAATAATAATGATCTGCAAAATAGACATTTTCAGTTAAAGTTAACAGAAATTCATGGAAAAATATTGAAAAATCGACCTCTTCCTTCTTTCACTCTTGGCCCATTGTTTTTTTGTTGTTTTTTTTGCTTATGAGTGTATGTATTAGCCTGTTTCGGTCAACTTGTTACAAGTAACTCAAAACCATTACAAGCTATCTTGCTTATATGAAAGAAGTCAGTAATGAATATTTTACAGCAAAGTTAATCAGTAGTCCATATCATGTAGTATTCAAATTAAAAAGTTAACGGCAGTTTTTATATGTAAAAAGAGAAAGAAGACGGAGAAAAAAAATCAAAGAACAATAAGTATATATCAAAATAGATAGGAAAATTTAAGGAAAGTTTAAAGACAAAAGAACGAAAAAAAAGAACACAGAAAGAAACGGAAAAAGAAATAGTAACACAAATAAAAGTTATAAAAATGAATTCATTTATAATAAAAATAAAAAATAATAAAATCATTTACAATAAAATAAATTCAAAGAATACTTTATGATGTAATATAAATATATATAAAAATACATAAAAAATACCAAGTATCACAAATTGATATATTATAATTACATCGTTAAATTAAATTTTACAGCAATAAAATAAACAAAAAAAAAACAGCGAATAAAAACACAAATATATATTGAAATACGTGTTGGTGTGAGAAGATTTACGTCAAACATAATATTAAGCCTTATGCAGACTTGGATTTATGTAGCGATATTACTCGTTACGGACTATGGTTGAATATTCACAGTTCTATTATTCTTTACTGGTGATAAACGCATTACAAAACTGTAAACGAAATTTTGTATAGGCGTAACATAATAATAATAATAATAATAAGAAGAAGAAGAAGAAGAAGAAGAAGAAGAAGAAAAAGAAGAAGAAGAATTAAAACCAAATTAACAACAACAAAAACAACAGCAACAACAAGCTCTTTGACAGATGCCTACATCCAACACGAGCTGCACCAGGTTCATAATTGTTATTCCGTTCGAAATAAATAATCTGTTTATTTCTCTCCGTTATTGTCGCAAGTGTTTGACCTCAAACTTAAGGTCTTGTGTTATCCAATTCGAATGTAGTAAAGTAACAGCATTCATAAAATTCTCATCCGAACAATTGTTTCATATACAAACACTATGTTTATGTTTCCAGCATCTGCCCGAAATAAGTAAAACAAATCGAAATTGAGAGCTGATAAATTCCGATCCAGAAACCAACAGAAATATCGCTCCTGGAATGCGATGAGTAAAAAAGAATAAATAAATAAGAGAAGGTATCTAACAAGGAGGCTAGAAGTAAAATTTGGGTCTGATTTTTACTGTTCTAAATTAAGCTGTTAATGTTTTTTCTGTCCCCCTTTATTGAATGTATGCGACGTGTAAAAAAAAAGTTCTCTGGAAACATCATTTTCGGACTATTTTGAATAATTATTTTATACGCGCCAAGCCGAAGCGAAAGCCAGCATATATTTGCTGTCGGACACAATGAACAACCGAAATAAACACGAAGAAGAAGAAAAAAAAGAAGAAAAAAAAGAAGAAGAAAACAGATAAATATACACATTTATTAAATAAAATAGGAATACTTCTCCTGTAATATAGATTACATTTAATATAGGTGTGTCCGAGGCAAGTGCCTGTAAATTTTACACTCAGTACATGCAATGTCTAACAACTGTCCTTGAAAGGAAAATGTAATTGCTATTGTTTCGTTATTCAATAAACGTTTTTAATGTCATTACCAGTTTTGGACACGCGTAGGTTTCAATAAACACATACAGTCACTCATCATTTATTAACAAGGAATAACACTTCTACTGCGGATAATTCTTCTGGGTTTGGTAAGCCCGTCACATGGTAGAGCTTGAGCAAATCTATGGCTTCAGCAGCATGCATTAATAAACTGCTTATCATCAAACTGGTTGAATTGAATTATGTTACGTATTTATGTAAATACCTCAAGATAATGCACGGAATTACTTAGCGTAAGAGACTAAGTAATTTCGATAGGTCAAATAGTGGGAAACGCGACTCGAACGCTAAATGTTTTGATTTCCTTATGATAGCACCTTGTGATTAAAAAATATCCTTATGATAGCACCTTGTGATTGAAAAAATATCTTTGGAATTAGTACTATATACATACACTAGAAAAGAGAGGAGGAGGAGATTATTTTGTCATGGAAATTGGTGTAATCGTCCATTATTTCATTAAATTAGATTATTGCCTGCTCTAGTTTAGGACCCACCGCGATGCACCCGGAGGAATCACAAATACTTTTAGCACTTAGTTCACAATATATTGTAGTCTATACTGCACTTTAGGGAACATGGAGTTTATTTTTTATGAATTTTTTTGTATATAATGGCTAAACTTAAATTTTAAAAATGCAAAAATCAACCATCATTTTTAAGTGTGCTAAAATAAAAACATTCTTCTCTAAAGAGGCCCTGTCGCATAAAAGAACCACAGGTAATTTTATACGCATGCCCTTACTGCTTGTGCGGTGAGAATGGCGTGAATTTATGTTTTAAATGAAAATGAAAATATCATGGGGCAGTCGTCTTTTTTACCGAAGCATTCATTTCGAACGCGTCCCTCTCATATCAAAGAATCTATTGTTGATTTTATATATCGGGAAATTCAGATTGTGTGGTAAAAAAACTTTGCAAAACTCTCCTCCTATAACAGACACGCTATACAAGCTACAAATATCTGTGCGTGAGGTCGCCAAGCTAATCAAGAACCTTGATTCCGGTAACGCAACTGACCCTGACGCCATTCCAATTATAGTGTTTAAAAAGCTTGAACCGGAACTTGCCTTCATACTTACAAAACTGTTTAAACGTTGCCTTAAAGAGAAGTGCTTTCACCCTGGACAACCTCATCAGTATACCCTGTATTTAAGAATTCAGGTGATAAGTCATCTCCCTCTTAACTACAGACCAATAAGACTCCTGTGTGCAATGAGTAAGCTGCTGCAACCCATATTAAATAGAGAAGTATTCAATTACCTCAGCAGGAATAACCTTCTTAGTGACATACAATACGGTTTCAGTTCTGCTAGATCTACAGCAGATGTGCTAACAGTTATATCTCATAGGATTAGTAAACCTCTTGACAAAGGCTTTCTTTCTCGGGCAATTTCTGTTGACATATCAAAGGTCCTCGATAAGGTATAGCATAAGGGCCTAGTTCACAAGATTGCCAGCTTCGGTATAACTGAAAATGTGTTCTCAATTATTAAATAATTATAGGCTTATGAGAGTAGTTGTTGATGGTCAGAAGTCAGAGGCCCACAGTATTAATGCTGGAGTCACCCAGGTGTCTATCCTGGGCCCAACTCTCTTCCTGATCTACATCAATGATCTCCCAAAACACATACTTAAATCATTCGTTGACATCTATGCTGATGACACGACCATCTATGGCAATACCTCAAAGGCCATAAATGAGAAAGTTATTTCTGAGTCTCTTTCCTGGTACACTGGAAGAAGTGGTGGCTAGTTAATTTGAATGCGTCTAAACCCAAGCTCCTATCTTTACATCATCTACGCTCTGATCTCAACCTGATATCAATTGAAATGGTTGGCTCTCCTCTTGGGGAGGCTCCATAATTTGACAAGCTTCTGGGTTGTACCTTTACTCCTGATCTGAAATGGAACACTTACATCAAGATCGCTGGGAAGATAGTAGGATCCTTTTACAGCACCAGAATACATCTCATTCCTGATGCAATTCTCTATCTGTATAACAGCCAAGTCCGTCTAATGATGCAGTACTGCTGCCACATCTGGGCAGTAGCTGCTAAAAACAGCATATCGTGCTTTGACAGAGTAGAAAATAGACTTCGTGGCTTAGTGAGGGATGCCGTTTTCTCTTCCCTGCAACCTCTCTCCCACAGAAGAGACGCTGGAAGCGTGTCTTTGTTTTATCGTTGTTTCCATAGAAGGTACTCATCTGTGCACGAATCTCTGGTCCACACTCACCAATCTTTTACGAAAACCACCCGTCTAGCTGAAACCACTGTCATTGATTTCCCTTACTCTTTATCTGTGCCTAAATCGAAGCGTATATTCCATGAGCAAAGCTTCTTTCTTAGAAGTGCACGACTGTTGATCTCTCTTCTGTTTGCCTGTTTCCAACCTGACTAGTACTTAAATGTATTCAAGTCCAGCATAAACAAATGCCTGACGAACCGCCCACTTAAGTAACAGACTTTATCAAATTTCAAACACTAACGATTAGTACGATACTATCCCATTTATTACTGTACCTTTATCCCCGAGAGGCTTTCGAGCCTTGATAATTGGATAGCTCCCTGCAAAAAAATATGCAATTCTGATGATAGACTGAATAAAATCATAATCGGGTGTTCCTCCTGTCGTCGGATTGTTTCGATTATCGATTATCGATAGTTATCCAAAACATTTCAATGTAAAACCTTTCTGAGAACCCTGCCAGGCACATTAGGTATTTTATGTAACATTCTATAAAAATCAGCCCAGCAATCTTTTAGTCCATAGGTAGCGAACTAATAAAAATATTAGAGAAAAACAAGAAGTTCCTATATGTATATATAAAGGGTGATCCCCCCCCCAAAAGCTAAATGGAGACCTTCTAGAACATATGCTGTAGAACGGAGAAAAAATGGCCAAAGACACTATTTTTGATATGTTTTGATTTGACGTTTTGAATATAATAGACTAGTTATGACCAAAGTTTCATTCATTCGCACTAAACACTAAGAAACGGGGCCTAATTAGAGTCGGGGGCCTGCTTTTTTTAATGATCCTATATATATATATATATATATATATATATATATATATATATATATATATACTAGTTGTCCGGGTGTTTGGAGGTGGGCGTTAAGCAAAAAAAAAAAGAAAAGAAAGTGGAAGACGGGCTCGAACCCGTTCGGTGAAGGAGGAAAAGAACGGGAAAACGTGACGTCTTTGTTTTTATGACCACCGTCAAACCGGGTGATATATAAAGGGTGATCCCCCCCCAAAGCTAAATGGAGACCTTCTAGAACATATGCTGTAGAACGGAGAAAAAATGGCCAAAGACACTATTTTTGATATGTTTTGATTTGACGTTTTGAATATAATAGACTAGTTATGACCAAAGTTTCATTCATTCGCACTAAACACTAAGAAACGGGGCCTAATTAGAGTCGGGGGCCTGCTTTTTTTAATGATCCTATATATATATATATATATATATATATATATATATATATATATATATATATATATATATATATATACTAGTTGTCCGGGTGTTTGGAGGTGGGCGTTAAGCAAAAAGAAAAGAAAAGAAAGTGGAAGACGGGCTCGAACCCGTTCGGTGAAGGA
>NC_136500.1:28918850-28973850 GCF_053919585.1 Euprymna scolopes
GAGAGAGAGAGAGAGAGAGAGAGAGACAGAGAGAGAGAGACAGAGGAGAGTAAACGTGGAGGTAGACACGTTTACCAGAACCGAAGGTCAGCTGACCAAATTACGTATGTATGACGTGATCAGCAGATCGGTGAGATTTGATTTGAGCTTTGAAGAAGACGGACGTTTTTCCGTGGTTTCCCCCTCTTAACTGGGGAGGGGGGAGACGGACGCTGACGTGTGTGAAGAAGAACCACACAAGCAGATTTCACTTCCACCTGCTGCAGGACCTCTGGGGAAAGTGAAATAAAAAACAATAAAACACATTCATCGTCTTGGAGTGATAAATCTTCGTCAAACAGATATCAAGTCTCCCTCCAGGATGAGAAATTTCCAGATGATCCGTTTTGAAGAAGCAGAGGTAGTTTCAGAAATTACATGTCACACACACTATTCCCTTTATGATAATCAAACACACAGCCATTAATATTAGAGACAATCATACGCACACGGAATCTTTGATGTTATACAGTGTATACACCCACACGTAAAAAGTGCCCCTTAATGATTTAAATGGCTCCCCTAAATGAAGAACTCGATGATAATGAATATATAACAATAGGTTTCTTTCATTTCATAAAATCTCCTGTGGTGTGCGTCCTTTCAAATACAAATACCGGATCATTGCTCGACATTCAATAGGCTCCATTTCACACCTGCCTCAGTTCACACACCTGTAAAACAGAGACTACAATTACTTCAGCGCTGTCATTTGCCACATACCCCGTCGAGATATAAATCATTACACATGCAAAATTTCAGCTAGACCAAACTACTGGAAGTGGGTCAGAGGCATTACTTTTTGCACTTCCCTCGTATATATTTAAGTGAAAGTGGCTGTCGGTCTCTGTGTGTGTGTGTATATATATATATATATATATATATATATATATATATATATATATATATATATATATATATATCAAATAGACTAGTGCCCCTCTTGTAATAAGTAAGAAATCTGCATCAATTAAATATATTAAATATATTTAAGCGTTCATTGAGATTGTCGGACTGACTTCCTTATCTTATAGTCACAACATTTCAACCGTTTTACCCTCCGGCCTTCATCAGGTGTTTTGTATCGAACTGGGCAATTGTTTCTTAGGAGGCTCGAACCCAACCCTTTATTATTATTACGCATTATTACCCATTATCAGGCAACTCAGCAACACATGTAAAGAATTCTGCCCTCTTTACGGAACTGATCAAGGGAGCACCCATCAGTACAAACCAAATTGTAAGCCTAGATGCCGTTAGCCTGTTCACTAAAGTTCCAACTAGTGAGGCACTAGCAGTAATTCAAAACAAACTAGCTGCAGGCATCTCCATAGAAGAGTGCACATGTGTACCATTGCCAAACTTAATGGAAATGCTGACATTCTGCATAGAAACAACCTACTTCAGAATGAGTACTAAAATATTTCAACAAGAGGAGGGGCTAGCTATGGGCTCGCCATTATCACCAGTGATAGCGAACACATACATGGAATACTTCGAAAGCCATGGCCTTAGGTTCAGCTCCCTTTAAGCCAACCATGTGGCTAAGATACGTTGGTGACACCTTCATACTCTGGTCCCATCAGGAAGACATCCATGCTCTCCTATACCATGTGAATTCAATAAGACCATCGATACAGTTCACATTGGAGAAAGAAAAAGATAACCAACTGGCCTTCCTTGATACACTCATATCACGCACAGAGCTTTGGTTTAAGACATCCATATATCGCAAGCCTACCTTCACCGGGCAATACATTAACTTCAACTCCCATTACCCATACAGTATCAAACATGGAATCGTACGCTGCCTACAACATCGAGCAGAGACAATAAGTAGCGACACCATTACATAACACCAAGAAATGGTCAGGTGAAGAATAACCTCCGTCGTAACAATTACCCCGATAGCATACTATCCACCAGACGTGTCAGAGAGGAGAATGAAAACCAAAAACCTCCAATGGTCTGTTTACCATACATACGAGGCATCTCCAAAAAGATTCAGAGAGTATGTGCCCCCTACAACATCAGGACGGTATTCAACAGCGAGTCAACACTCAGACGACACTTGGTACAAGTGAAGCCCCGCATGGAGGAGAATCTGACCAAGAACTGCATATAATCCATCCCATGCAGTTGCAGAAAGGTTTACAAAGGTGAAACATACCGCTCCCTTAAAGTAAGGGTGTAAGAACACCGAAAAACGGTAACTAAAGGGGAGACGGAAAAATCGGGTACAGCCAACCACGTATGAATGGAGAGGTGGGACCATCGCCCCCTATGGGATGAAGTTAAAATAATAAACAGAGAGACCCACCGGAAAGTGAGAAAACTTAAAGAAACAGCTCACATGCTCGGACATAACAACCTACTGAGCAAACCAAGCATAGAGCTGAATGCAATTTGGACACCTCTAATAGAGAGAGAAACCCTTGAATAAAAACATAGGTTTAGCATTAACAAAAACCAACTAAGAATTGTCCTAGTGACATATGGCCGAATGGTCCAAGCCGTTGTATCAAAGTTTACAGTTACCCCAAGGTGCTGAGTTCAATACTAAACGAAGGCAGTGAAAAGTAACATTCAAAACAGAGAATCAGCAACTATGTCCAAACCTAGCTGGATACCGAACACGGAACCCCCGTAATAATAATAATATCGAGACTCCGAACAAACGGTTCCCCAGTTCGATACAAAACACCTGATGAAGGCCGGAAGGCAAAACGGCCGAAATGTTGTGACTATAACAACCAAGATGAGGAAGCCAGTCCGACAATCTCAATCAATGAAAGTACCTCATCTAAAAAATACAGACAATTACTATATTTAAGCCTTTTTTACAACCAGATAATGCCGAAAACTATACATTCTAATATTAAATATCACCTAACTGATGCATCTATTACAAAACGAACGCTCTCCTGGAGATCATGATCGAATGGCCTACAATTAAAATGTGGTCTTTCTCGTAAACGGAAATTTGTTCTTGTTCATTTTCTGTGCAAACACGTGAACGCGATATTTACTAAATGCAGGTTATGAGACATTTTAATAGCATAAACAGGTTAGCTCAAAAAATCACCCCGGAGCAAAAACAAGATCAGATATTTGAGACGTTTGCGTTCTTGTTTGTATAAGAAAATGGTCATGTTTGATCCACACTGCTGATTAAGTAGTACATCGGGAACTATCCAACAATTCGTTTAGAAAAAATAGCAAAAATACGGGCACAAATCGGAGAGCTTATTGAAGACTAGAGATAAACCAACTCCCCATTTGATGAACATGCAAACTTATCCAATTACATACCCGAGCGTAATTACAGTTACCATAGCTGGAAAAATCATTTAAATAAAACATAATGCCATACTTCAAATATTGGACCGACTTACTTTGCATAGATTTTGAGGGTATTGGCAGCATTAGAGAAAACAGCTATATCAATAAGTGTATGTTCACTAGAAACTCTTTCGAAATTCCTACAGATAAAAAAAAACACAGGGAGTTACAATATAACAACTCACTCTCAACGATGTAAAATTAAATAAAAATTGCTTCAGATCTTTCCTCCATTTACAGAACAGACAATGCACTTTACAGTAGCTGATATTTCAAGAGGAAAAGTGCAAAACAGATCGTGTTGCTGTATTTATGCCATGAGAAATGATTTCAATTTCAATTGTCTCATAATTTTTTTTTCATCCAGACGGTTTCTTTTCACAACGGTTCAGTCAATATAACCGCCGTTTTTTTTCAGGTGTATATTGTCAAACGCGGGTTATTTTTCTGACGAACTCGAAATCTATATAGAAGTTCAAACAGAGCGACAGCAACATTCAACGTTGCGAAAATATACACATAAATGAAGCCAAAGGTTATATCAACCGAAACATTGAGAACATAACAATTAAGATGAGAACAGTAGTGGGAAGAATCGAAAATATGCGAACTCCAGATAATCCTACTAATATAGACATTATTGTTGTGTTAGACATAAACAATTCTATTCAGATGATGGTGCATCTGCTGCTTTTCTCTCACTTCTGGGTTCAAAAGAGAGTCATCAACCTGATAGGTTTTGAACTGTCATCAAGGATTCAGCCTCTGTCCCATCGACGAAATGCTGCACCCCTCTGCTTATTCTACAAGTACTTTAATGGTGAGTGATATGACGAACTGCAAGCATTTGTGATTCCTCGACATAACTACCCCCGAAAAACCCGGCAAGCAACCTACCTCTCTACCGTAGAGATGCCTAGGTGTAAGAAAGGCTGTTTCTCCAATAATTTCTTCCCCAGAACTGCAAGTCTTTGGAACTCCTTTGCGGGATTCTGCTTTCTCAACTGTTTAACTTTCAAGTGTAATGTGAACAAACATCTTTCTACTCATCTCCCTTCATAATGACCCCGCAAATTATGTCCCCGACAGTAGCCACCTACTTCAAAGTGGCACTGTGCCTGGTTTGGGGAGAAAATTGAATAATGTATATATATATATATATATATATATATATATATATATATATATATATATATATGTGTGTGTGTGTGTGTGTATATATATATATAATGTAAATAACTGACAGAAAACTACATTCGAAAGGTCAGCATGTTGACTATCTTATAATTTATTCCTTAAATTCAGCCGACATTAATATTTCTTGGCAGTATCTGTTTCGTAGCGATAAAATCGATCACTTAATTTTTATAGCAATCAATGAAAATTTTAAATGGCGTAATGAAATCATATTACATCCATTTGCAGCTTTTCTCAATTTTTTTGGATTTTAACCATGTCAAATAACACTTTATTCCCTTTTTGGCGGATTGATTGTTGCTATTTCTTCTGATGAGTTAAGGGCATAAAAGAATCACTGAGTAACATAAGAAGTAAGTGATTGATTTGGCGCTACGAAAAATTTACTGTCAAGAATTGTAAATGTTAACCAAATTAAAGGAAAAAGGTGGTCAACATCATGAATTTCGGAATATATTTTTTGTCATGTATTCACTACATAGCTCTGTAATTTCATTGATCTTCTTAAATAAGGATTGGTATATATTATAAGAACGCATTCTTCTCGGAAGAATATTCGTTCCAAAGAATTTAAAACTGTATGTTAACCGTTCGTTGACAAAGTGATTCCAGGAAATGAAATACAGGCAACTTATCATCCAGTTGTTACAACCATTGCTTAAAACTGGTTTATTTGGACACGGTTTTGTTAAATTTGTGTAAATTCGGCTTTTTTATCCATCATACAAAAATGGAACCCCTTACATTAGAACATTTATTAAAACTGACAACTGATCTACAACAATATTCATATAAAAACAACAAGTAATTGAACATCACAAACGCTCAGATGAAAACAACACCACCAACAGCAAACAGAAGAACAACTAATGAGTCTAGATGACCAGCGACATGAAAATCAACACCACATGCAACAGATTCTTACTCTAGTAATGAGAAATAATAAGGCCTCCAATAATACTAACGCATTTACACAAAATTTAAAATGGAATCAGATTGAAAATAGCTGCTACATACCTGAAGACGTTCAATTATTCGGTATGAAGGTGCGTTGGTATTGACTGCAAACAGTGATCGGACCAGAAAAAAACGTTCGTTTGCTATTACGGAAACTAAGACGGCCGGGCATAAGTTTGTGGATTTTATTTTTCATCAGAAAACTTATGGGAACAAATATTGGCCGAGACGGTAGAACTTCTTATAGAACTACTTAGCCCCGAAATCTCCTTATTTTATAAGCGCCCGCTCTGTCGGGGTTTGCAGAAAATGATGAAGATGATTTAAAGTACGCAGTTAAGGTAAATAAATATTGCGACCAATTTAAAGATGCAGACTTCAGTGCAGACAATTTTAAATGTTTAGCGGTTGCGTAGGAATTAGTTCAAGTAGAAATGCGGAAATTAGGAGGCGTGTCCTAACAAAATTACAACGAACCAAACCTTATCCTTAAAAAGATTAGGGGAAACCTGCCAGAAAATAGAAATTATTAAAAAATAATTCAATAGATATCAAAGCGGAGTTCGCGCCTATAAGTAAACTGAGAGACAATTAAAAACACGTAAAAATAAAACAAAGTTTGGGTAAAAGGGCACATATAAGTACAGGATTTAAAGAAAGAAAATACAATCTCTGGGCAGGCGATATGATAATTTTCATTACGTTCATGGTTGTCTTTATTTCTGAATGTAATGTTTCATAAATATGACTGCAATATACTCACTGAAGAAGGAAATTAAATACTATGTGTGTTTGGCAGAGACTGAAAATAAGGAAGAAAATGTGTGACTATAAACGCTTATACTATAGAAATAAAAATAAAAGTCGATTCAAGCTCAGACTTTTCGATAGTTAATTTAAATACAAAAGTAATTGAATAAATCCACAATGCTGAGCACACACAAAATATCAAAGACCGTGGGCGGTTCGCCAATTTACTTCATAGGTGAATTTTTTAAAATCGTCTACGACACATTTTATATTGAGCCTCCTCAAATCACACCAAACCCCGACATTGTTGTAGGAAAAGGGCAATAACCGAGCCCTTGATTCTCAGCCCAAAGGGACAAAGATACTGATACACCGTCCAGAGGTATCAGCTTGGGAGGAGAGTTGTGGCGGAAGTAAGCAATGTTACTACACAAATAGACGATTCCAATCTAAAAAATACCGGATAATAAAGGTTTTACTCGATGTCCAGTGGACAAACCTTGGTCGTTCGTTGACTATGAGGAACAACCAACCTATTGTATGCTTGGCAATACATTTTGTTACTTAATTATAGCTTTCTGTTTTTCTTTGTAACCCTTTAACATGGATGTAACAAAAAGCATTCTTCCTTATCCAGGTGTCTTGTGCCAAGTGGAATTCTATTTGCAGGGTTTATTTTCAAGTGCTTTCTAATTCATGAAGTACATTTTTAAAAGACTGTTTAGTTGCACACTACTATTGTTTTATCATCCAAAATTGTTGTCATTAGTTGTTACTATAAGTAATCAAGTTTTAAAAAAATGTCCAATCCTTTAATACGTATTTTTTAAACTATCAATCTATCGGACTAATAAACACTTATCCTTTTATTGTTTACCTCATTTCGTTAGATGGGGAAAGGGTGCCTGTTTATATTGCATGTCAATGTTCAATTTACGACACATCAGTGCTATTCAGAAGGCTATAAAAACGAAGTAGAACGTACCTTTTATATCCTGTCCGCATCTATAAATAGTATCCTCGAGTGGTGTGTGTCCAGACGTAGACGCACCTAGGACAAAATCTCTCATATGCATAACAATAGACACAAGTCTATTTCTCTGGATAATTCGATCTTTATTCAGTTTCGCGGTCAAAATCGCGCCCATGTCCCCGCGCCATCTCTAGAAGGAAGGTGGGAATGTTGCTATCGATTTATCTGCCATAAATCCAGCTCTCTCGTCGCATCCACAAGAAATTTTTCGCCCAACTTGGGCAATTGGTAAAACCAGCACCACGTCACCCTCGCTATTGACACACAATAATTTTTTTTAAAGTGATTTGTAGAACGTACCTGTAGAATCCGAATTACTGTTTTTTTAGATGAATATCGATAATTTGTATAATTGAGATTACAGTCGAAATTGCGTTCAGGCTGAAAGACATTGCAGTCCAACAATAAACTTCTTATGAAGATCGGATCGGAGCTTACATCGGCCGAATGTTCTCCAAATTACTTTAAAGAACAGTAATCTGAATAATCGAAATGTTATCAAGTATGGACGTTTTAAAATATACAAAACACTACGGGTTAACCCCAGGTAATTACCGTATTCCTAACATATTGGCGCGTTGTATATTATTTACTCGCAATCATTATTTAAATACGTTCATTTCTCAAATCTCCGAAGCATATCATTAAGTGTTCGATATTCAATTAGTGCCATTTTGCTAGGGATTTTAAAGAATATTCAAGATTTCTGGCAGTTAAATCCCAATACTTTAAAATGTAAAGCTCGGGTTAATGTCTATATTGTGTGTTTATTTATTATATTTTATTACATTTAAACAAAAATATATTCCCCTCTAGATTTTTATATTAATGTGTGTAATCTAAGAACAGTACAATTTTATTTTTTATTTTGTGTTTTATCTGATATTATAATATTTAATTTAAACCCTATTTATTTTTAATGTAAACGTCTCAAGTACATTCAAACAAATACAACCTTGAATATAACACGCAGCAGACGTATGCACATGACATTATGTTTTCCTCCAATTTTTGCATTAGGTTTCGGCAGATGTTCGTGAATCCAAAACAGTTTATTTTAATGCAAGGAGAAACAAGATTATTTTAATAGAAAATTATATAGAGATTGATTTTTGATAATTTCCTCTACATTAGAAATACTACCAAAGATCATGCAATTATGCTGGTTGTCTCTATAGTGTTATAGGAAATTACTCTCACCTTAGAACAGCTGATACATTTCCAAACCCACCATTCGACCATACATAGCATTTCCTCATATAAGCTAGTGCATCTACGATTAACCTATCTGTTATTAGAGAGAGTTCCGGAATGAGGTTTCTAACTACTGATTACGCTTCTAATCGTTGCATTCTCGTACCTGTATTACAAGTACTTTAATGAAATAGGCACTGATAACCTCCTAGCATGTGCGCTCCCTCGATGTACATATTCATAACAAACCCAGCAAGCAGCAAAATAAAACAATTCACTGCTAATCGCCCGGAAATTATTTTACTTTAAAGGTTTCTTCCAAGTTTTCCTAAACTTTATAATCCTCCCTGTTTCCTATTTGTTTTTGCACTGATAATAGAAACACTTATCACGAAAAACTAAATATATTGGAGTTAGTTTGTAGATTATTTATTTGTTGTAAGGCATTGTTTCAGAATCAGATGATTATTGTTAGCCTTGGTTTCTCCGATATATTTTCTAGTCAGAATTATTGAAAAAAAAAGATATCGGTTACTTACATTCAGGGACTATGTGAATATTGTAAACATCCCTGTGTGAAAGGGTCCCTGTAATACGGACTTCGCACAAAAATATGCTATCAGTCTTTGTCATTAAGCGCTGTGATACCTATACCTCTCTGAAGATGTAAACAGAGATAGTAACTCCAAGAAAAAATTCTGAACATTTCAAAAACTATAACGAAGATTACGGAACAGTAGCGCTCCCAAATGTGGAATCCGATTATCTGGAAATTGTAATAGCTACTTCCTGCAAAACGACACCGATACTCCTAAATATTTTGTGTTTTTTGCCTCATAAAAATATAAATGTTATTTAGATACATATTTGAGATGAAGTTATCATTCTAAACAATAAATGGCTTTCAGTGTCAATGCAACAAAGTTCATCTCTCTCAATTCTAACGGATAGTTTTGGAAAAATGGCATATATATATATATATATATGTGTGTGTGTGTGTGTGTATGTGTGTGTGTGTGGGTGTGTATCAATGATGAATATTTCTCATATGTTATATCTCCCGTCTTTGGTTTTCATACATAAAGGACATTTTACAGTGTATAAGGATTATTTGATACTAGAGATATGTATAACTGTACCCTATTTTTATAAAAGTTTCTTTGGTGTTTCATACGTAAGTAAATTGCAGGGTGTATAAGTATTATATAATACTAGAGATATTCATAATCTTACCCAATTTCAAAAAAAGTAAATCATAACATATTATTTTGTTTCCCATCTACTAAGATATTTTGTATTTCATATGCCAAACGAAGAAAACAAATGAGTATGATTAAAACATTATATGACCGTGAAAGTTGATAAACACATCGAAGCAAATCGACGTACTCCTTAACGTTTGACATAAAGGGCAAAGTGTACATTTACTGGCACATAAATTAAGCTAAAGGCTGTTCCAAAGACCTTAGTTTGTAAAAATCTAATAGTGTGTTGCTCATTTCTGTTTTAATTCCATTTTATACCCAAACAAGGCACAGTGGCGCTTTGATGTAGGGGATACTATCCAGGATATAGCTTGCAGAAATACTATGAAGGGAGTTGAGCAGCAAGATACCTGTTCACATTACACTCAAACTTCTGCATGTCAGTACTGTTGGAAAAGCAGGAACTCTGACAGTTCTAGGGAAGAAACTGTTAGAGTAGAAGGCTTTCTTGCATCTAGGGATCTCTATCGTGCAGGGGTGAGATTTTGCTGACTGTCAAGGGTATTTTCATCGATATGATACAAGATATTTGTAGAACCGACAGAAGGATGCAACATTTCGTCGATGGGACGGACGCCAAAGATTATATGATATTCAAGGACCAACCAAGTTGGCGACTTTCTTTTGAATTCTGCCCAGAAACGAGGGATTAGTAGTAGATGTACCAGCCCAAATGTGATAACCATACTCCATACAAGGGCGAATTGTGGCTTTATAGAAATACAGGATACTTTCAGGCGTATGTAATTTTCTAGCACGATAGAGAGAGCCCATCTTCCTTGTAGCGGTTCTGGCAATGTTCTCATGTATCTGTTCCAGCTCATGTTCATCGTAACAGTTAATCAGAGGAGTTTTAGATAGGTACTTTCAAGTAATGTTTCTTTAGCTATAGCTAATAGTGTTTGAGAAAGTTCTCGTAATTATTGAAGGAAACAAGCTTAGTATTGGCAGAATTGAATGTGACCATCCATTTTTGTCCTCACTCCATTACAAATTGGAGGTCTTCCTCTAGTGTTTCTGTCATTTCCTTAGGTATGTGTTCATTCATTTGTTTTCCGCCGTGCCTATTATAGAGAGTTGTATCATCAGCAAAAAAGTTCCACCAAAGGCTTTGGCTGGTGATTGATCCCCTAAATACTCGACTTTTAAAGCCAAGTCACATAGTGCACTACATTATTCAGGTCATTACCTTTCGCCAAAGCCTCTATTTCTTACATACTAACCAAAAGTTGCTGAGATTTGGAACTCACAAAATTGCCAAAAGAAATGGAATCACCTGCTAAAAGAGAAATATGATGGCAAAAAATGAAATCTGCTTCATTCGAAATTTTAACCCTGATCTAATAATTATTCTGAAAAAAAACATTTTCACCTGGTCAAAATGAAAAAAAAAACACTTTAATAAAATCGGTTAGTTTTGAAAAAATGAATACGAAAAGTGGATAAAAAGCACCTTACTAAATTATAAATGGCAAAAGGGAAACTATTATCAGAGTTTGAGAAAGGAAGGATCATTGAGCTTAATAGGGGTGAACTCTCCGATAGATCCATTGCAAACGAAGTGAATCGTATCAAAACGGTCATAAAAAAAAAACATTCAACAAAATCCTAACAGCCAGCCATGGTTCTCCCCAGAATGTGCTGCTGCTATCGCGCACAGAAATCACTTTTTTCCATAGCTACCAACGTAATAGATGCACTGAGACTAAAACTGCTTCCAGGACTGCAAGCAACCACTGTAAAAGAGTAATAAAAAATGCAAGAGAGCTATATGCCCAGTCTGTTAATTCCAAGTTAGCTGATCAGCGGCTTGGTTCCCACCAGTTTTGGCAAATAACAAATAGGATCCTGAACAGAAGTGTGCGTTCTATCCAAACAATTATCAATGGGCCAGAGGTCATCTCGTCAGCGTCAGAGAAGGCCAAACTATTTGCAAAGAACTTTGCAGCTAATTCTACCCTATGCGACGAAGGTCATCAACTCCCCATATTTCCTGCTATAACACAGAACAAGCAATGTAACATACAGATATCCGTGCATAAGGTCGCCAAGCTAATCAAGAACCTAGATTCCAGTAAGGCAACTGACCCTGATGGCATCCCAATTATAGTGTTAAAAAAAAGCTTCAACCAGAACTTGCTCCCATACTTACGAAACTGTTTAAGCGCTGCCTTAAAGAGAAGTGCTTTACGACACCCTGGAAGACCTCATCAGTTTGCCTTGTATTTAAGAATTCAGGTGATAAGTCATCTCCCTCTCAGTACAGACATATAAGTCTCCTGTGTGTTATGAGTAAGTTGCTGGAATCCATATTAAATAGAGAAATAATCAACCACCTTAGCAGGAATAACCTTCTTAGTGACACACGATATGGTTTCCGCTGTGCAAGATCTACCGCATATGTGCTGACGGTTATATCCCACAGGATTAGTGAATCTCTTGACAAAGGCTTCCTTTCTAGGGCAATTGCTCTTGATATATCAAAGGCCTTCGACAAGGTATGGCATAAGGGTCTACTTCACAAGATTTCCAGGTACGGTATAACTGGAAATGTTTTCTCAATCATTAAATCGTTTCTCTCCAATAGGCTCATAAGAGTAGTGGTAGATGCAGAAAAATCGGAGGCCTGCAATATAAATGCTGGAGTCCCTCAGGGGTCAATCCTGGGAGCAACTCTCTTCCTGATCTACATCAATGACCTCCCTCAATACATACTTAAATCATCCGTTGACATCTATGCTGATGACACGACCATCTATGGCAACACATCAAAGGCTGTAAATGAAAAAGTTCTCTCTGATTCTCTCTCCTCTGATCTCGAGTGCGTGGTTCAGTGGGGGAAGATGTGGCTGGTTACCTTTAATGCATCCAAAGCCAATCGCCTATCCTTACATCATCAACGATCTTATCCCCATCTGGCATCAATTGTGATGGATGGCTCTCGTCTGGATGAGGCCCCGTGTTTTGACAAGCTTCTGGGTTTGACGTTTACTCCTGATCTGAAATGGAACACGTACATCAAGTATGTTGCCAAAGTCGCTGGAAAGATTGTGGGATCCTTCTACCGCTCCGGAAGGTATCTCACTACTGATGCAATTCTCTATCTATATAAAAGCCAAGTACGTTCAAGGATGGAATACTATTGCCATATCTGGGCAGAAGCTGCTAAAAACAGCCTATCCTGCCTTGACAGAGTAAAAAATAGACTTCGTAGTTTAGTGGGGGATGCCCTTTTCTCTAGCCTGCAACCTCTCTCCCACAGAAGAGACGTTGCGAGTCTATCCTTGTTTTATCGTTATTTCTATGGTAGGTGCTTGTCTAAACTCCAATCTCTCGTCCCCCCTTGCCAGTCTTTCACGAAAAACACCCGCCTAGCTGAATCCACTGTGAAAAGTTTCCCCCACTCTGTATCTGTGCCTAAATCAAAACGCGGATTCCATGAACAAAGCTTCTTAGAACTGCACGCCTGTGAAACTCTGTTCCGTCTGCCTGCTTCCCACCGGACTACAACTTGGATGTGTTCAAGTCCAACGTTAACAAATTCCTAATAAACCGCCCCCTTAAGTAAACACTTCATGAAATCTCCACACTAACATAATGTACTTGCAATAACCCTTATCCCTGAGTGGCTTCCAGACCTTGATAAGTGGTGATCACTGTGTAAAAAAAAAATCACAATTTTTTCAAGAAATCCAGATCAATATGGGTAAAGAAAGAGTCCAGGTCGACCCCCCAAAAAAATAATTCCTCACTGGATCGCCGTATGAGAAGAAGTTACTCCAGTATGAGCTCAAGTCTATTGAAAAGCCAGACAGCAGCAGAATGTAGTCCTAAAACCATCAGAAGGCATCTGAACATGATGGGTTTCAATCATTTAAAGCGACTGCAGAAACCACATCTTATTGAACAGCACAAAAGTAACCGACTTAAATATGCCGCCAAATACCAGACTTGGGATGAAGAGAAGTGAGAAAATGTAATTTTCTCCGATGAGAAAAAAAGTTTAATCTAGATGGTCCAGATGGATTTCAACACTATTTGCATGATAAAAATTTGCCCAAAGAGACTTTTTCAATTCGGCATAGTGGAGGAGGGCCTTTAATGATCTGGGGTGCTTTCTTGTCACCTCGGACCCTAAAGTTACAAGTAGTGAAAGGTCGGCAAACATCATTGAAGTATATTTCAATGCTTGAAAATGTTTCTGTCAGGACTGAAGCTCCACGACTGTGTGGAAGAAATTGGATTTTCCAGCAAGACAACGCTGCGATACACACTTCTCGACAAGCACGAGAATACTTTTCTTCAAATAATATAGAATTGTTAGATCATCCAGCATGTTTTCCGGACCTCCGTTCAATTGAACATATTTGGGGATGAGTGGCAAAAGAAGTGTTCAAGGATGAAACCCAGTATGATTCGATAAAGGAACTTTCTGATTTAGTTTTCAGTACATAGGATAAAATTACTTCGCAACAGATAAAAAAACTTAGTCGCAAGCATGCCGAAGGGAATTTTTGTAGTAATTCTTAATAATGGAGGCTATACTAAATACTGAGACCCTTTTTAGTAATTTATGTTAGATAAATTATCAGTGGGTTTATCATTTTGACCAGGTGAAAATGTTTTGTTTTTTTTAAATAATTATTAGATCAGGGTTAAGGTTTCGAATGAAGCAGATTTCATTTTTCCCCATCACATGTTTCCTTTTGCCAATAGTTCCAACCATTTGTTTGATTAAAAATTCGATAATATGCGTAAACGCTTATTTCTTAAGTGGTCTTATGAGAATTGGCCAGGACTATATATATATATATATGTGTGTGTGTGTGTGTGTGTGTGTGTGTGTGTGTGTGTGTGTGTGTGTGAATATATTTATATTTATATTTATATATATATATATATATATATATATATATATATATATATATACACATCTTGAAATCTGTTTTTTGTGCATTTATATTCATACTAGACTGCCCCTAACCCGTTTGGTCAGTACGCCATAAAACCTATGGAATTCATGTATTAGCGTAACATTTGTGACGTATACAAAATATGTTTTTGACATAACAGAAACATTTCTCTGAAAGTATATTAGAATAAAAAAGAATATAGATAGATTTCTACGAGTCGTTCTGTTTATTATAATTGATTATTTTGTAAAAAGAAAATTTACAGTTAATGAATTATAAGTGGTCGGCCATACTTGTAGTTAAATGTGCACCGAACAGATACCATAATACGTATTATAGTTAAATTCAAATCTTGATAGATCTGCGTTTTTTTACATCGTTCATTTCTGTATTAGGTTTAAGTTATTTTATAAACCCCTCTTCCCATGTTAAATGATAATTTCGAAATAATAACGTTAATATTTCAGTGCGCAGGTTAAAATCTACAAAAGAAGTCATTTGAGTGTATTTGTTTATGTTGTTATAGCTTAATGTTTAAGCGCGCATGTGCAATCGGATGTCGTAAATCGGAAAGTCGCTTACATACAAGCCCATTTGAGTTTCATAATTATATAGATTAAAACCCCTTTTTTTCTATTTATTTAAAAAGAAAATACAACTTTTTCATTCATGGGTCCGTGAATTGGCTTTTTTTCAAAAGATCTAGCTAATTGCATATTCTTTTCAACATTCATTTTAATAATTTCCGTATTCGTTCGTTCGGTTTTCTCATAAGATTATCATCTTTAATTAACTATTATGCGTAATGCATATATCCTACATATTATATATTTGTGTAATGTTTAAGGTTAAAGTAAAGACAAACTTCTTTTTATATATATTTCCGTACATATATTTGTTCAAAAAATTTTGGCTACCAAAAACCTCTGTCAGTTTTTGGTCTACAGACATGGAACTTAATATCTACGGTACTCGAACTCATGCGCAATTTTATATTTGGGTTGTAACCGGGGGAAATCGATGCAAAAGTGTATAAACTAAAACATGGAAGTTTCCAGGTTAAGGTCGAAGGACTACATTACGAATATGTATGCGCAACCTAATAGCTATTGGTTAATTTCTAAATTTTGAGATGGGGATTGGTTAATCGCATTATTTGGATTCATCGGACTACTGTTCTCATGTTGAGTGTGATTTTCACAACATTTCGGTCAATGTAAGCTCTGACTTTCTCCAGGTGTATCTTGTCGAACTCGAAAATGTTTCTGCCGAGATCAGGAATTTGGACGGAATTTCGAGCGGAAACTGTTATTTACTTCACAGGGTTAAGATGCTCTTGTTCCGTCAGTCATGACTGGAACGCAATTTTTCGGGCGCCACACTTAGGATTGAACCATCAACCTTTAAGAGAATATCACAAATTAGAACTGATTTTTCATGTACTCTAAACAATTGTGCAAAGGCGGGCAATTCTAGTACGAATATTAAGGGTCTTAACCCTATTTTCTTTCTAATCGTAAATCTTACCTTTTATTGTTTATTATTACTAGGGCTATATCAATAGAATATTCTTTTCATTGTTCTTACTCTCGAGTATATATCCAGTTAAACACAGTTAATCAATCGATAACAACATCACTCTATATAAAACCATATAAGATATTTACTGATATATACTGTACAAAATAATGAAATTATTACTATATATCAACGTCTCTCTGCCTCTTTTAACGGATTGATTGTTGCTATTTCTTCTGATGAGGTAAGGACATAATGGATTTACTGATTGATATAATAATTAAGTAATTGATTTTGCACTACGAAACAAATAATGTACAGTCAACTCAACTTAAGGAATAAATTATGAGATGGTCAACATCATGGATTTTGGAATACAGATTTTTGTAATTTAATCACTTACACCTGTATCAGGGAAATTAATTTATTTTTTAAATTTTTATTTCACTCCTCATGTAATTTTCGCAATACGTCTCATCCCTAATTAGTGTTGAGACATCATGTTGGACAAAGATGTCGGCAGT
This sequence comes from Euprymna scolopes, assembly GCF_053919585.1. NCBI lineage: Eukaryota > Metazoa > Mollusca > Cephalopoda > Sepiida > Sepiolidae > Euprymna > Euprymna scolopes. Next base: position 28,935,583 of record NC_136500.1, read on the forward strand.
AAATCAAATTGACAAAGAATCAATACTGTCACAATCCCGAGTCCTAGGTAATTCTTCGTAACAAGGATTGCGGCAAAGAATCAATGTATTCATGATTTTGAGTTGTGAGTAATTTTTAGTAACAGAAAATGATTCAGCATTGGAAATCGTGACTGTATTGATTCTTCGCCGCCATCTTTGTTACTAAGAATTACTGCCGCCATCTTTGTTCAACATTATATCTCAACACTTAACAAGTTATGGGCCCAGGATTTTATGCCAGGTTTCCAATTTCAGTTTAATATTATATATATATATATATATATATATATATATATATATATATATATATATATATATATATATATATATACATACATATATGCACACACATTTTCTTGTGTGTACAATACCTTTTATACTAATATAGTTCTGGATTCCCGTTTATAAATATATTCTGGTAAATGTTAAACGATTCAAAAGCATCAGGATAACAGACAATTTTTTTTTTTAACTCTTTAAATATTTTAGTTTTATCCTCACCTAGTTTAATCATCGTTATTGCTAACCTAGAAACTGGGAGTATAAAATCGATTAATTTTAAAGTCATGCGAACTATTCTACAAAACCTGTGGCATAATGGTTCCATAAATCATAAAAACAAGGCAGATATTATCTTTATGAGGCATACGTACTATTTAAAAGGGGATAGTTTTTTTTATTAAATATTTTATAAAGAAAAATCCGACCCTCTATTTTTATATCTAAATTCAGGATTATAGCCCGTTTTCCTCCATGTTCACGATTCAATTCTAACGCTTTTGGATCTATAAGATGTTTATTTTTTTTTCAAATCCATCATTATCATTTATACATATACGATCATCTATAAATCTCCTACAACCATGAAAATGATATGCTTTAGACATATCATTTTTTTTTATTTGTGATATAGTCATCAACATGCAGTACTCTTTCGCTGTTTCACAGCTCATCAGCGCGGCTAGACAAGCAACTACCTCAAGCCAGGATCGAAACCTGATCGCCCAAACGACAGTCGAATCTTCTAACCGTTGCGCTATACGGATGCTGCTATGCGGGCAGTGAATTAATAACGTTTTGTCATTGTCCAAAATACCCAAGCTCAAATGGATGTATCATTGCCCATTTATTCATTAGGTTTTGGGGACAATTTTAGAATGACATGCAAAGTATTTTACTTACCAAATATGTATATATATATATATATATATATATATATATATATATATATATATATATATATATATATATCTGTGTGTGTGGTGTGTGTGTGTGTGATAGTTGAGTAGAGATGAGTATTGCCTGAAAGAAGCTTGATATTGGTATATAAAATGGTCGTAATTATCGAGCTTGAAACCGACGGCATAAATGACTTGTCTGATCTAACAACTTTCTGAACAATATAATATATATATATATATATATATATATACATATATATATATGTGTGTGTGTGTGTGTGTGTGCGTATGTGTAATTTTATGTGTGTACGTTGTCTCTGAATCTCAATAGCATAGCAGATTAAGAAATTTACAGAAAATCCAAAATGTATTTTTGTGTAATATTTACGGGGTATGACAGTGGGCGAGAACTAAGTACTAAAAGTGTACTCCATAAACCTATAAGAAGAGAAACGCCGATAAACCTCCAAATATATTCTATTTTATCAGATTCATAGTTTATGTATGAACTTTCCTAGGAACTATAATGTATATGACCCTCAGTCTCCAAATGATATACTAAACTAAGGAACGATGTTTGAAAGTAGTAGTAGTACCGTGTAGGCTAAACTGATATACTGCTATTTTTAGCCAGTCTGATGAATTGTATTCAGATAAATGGGCCGTGACATACCATTCTTCCCGTCGGATGACTGAATAGTGTTGGATCAAGTTGTCTGTGTCTTGGGGGCTTCCTTTCACTTCGGGCAAATTAGGGAGCCTTTTTTGTCTCCATCTGTATGTGTTTCCTGCAGTGCCTTGTTCTGATCCTGTTTGCGGCTACTCACTGCTTCCTACTATTTGTAGCAAAATTAAGGGCCCGCAAAATTAGGTTTTCATTGATATCCCTCCTTTGAGACTATTGCCTCTACATTCCTCCTTCCATATCCCAACTGGTTCGATTTATTTTTATTTTTTAGATAAAGAAAGGCGTTCGGGACTCGAGTCTAGACGTATATTGCCCATTTTTTAAATATGATTCGAATTAGTACGTTTCGTGGTATGCTCCTCGACGTTTTTAACTCAGTTTTAGTTGCCTCTTTCCTTCCCATGGAGAGAATCAATTAAGCTAACTAATTGTAGCTTATATTTTGTGGTTGACTTCGGACATCCTTGGATAATACGCAGAATTGTACGGAGGTTTTTGTCAATTGTGTTGGCTCCGAGACCATACTGGTGTGCAGTATCCGGCAGCACTGTAGCAGAGTGCGACAGATGGTGGCTAATTTCCCTTACATTTAAAATATATATGCTGTTGTTGAAATCGATATCATATGTACAATCTGAAAATAATCGAGGTTCTCTCAAATGTCTACGTTACGTGGTTTGTGTCGATTATCTAAGCGCTATATATTTAAGTGATCCATAAGAATAGAACGATCTTAAAACTTTAAGTAAGTAAAATCAAGTTTCAAAATCACATTTCATCAACATGGATAAAATACGAATTTATTCTGATTAGATTACGATGCACAAACTGATAAGCAGAGAAATTCAGTAAAAACAAAAAATTATTATGCTATTAAAAGCATAGCGAAAAAGTACATAATAATCCTACTCATTCTTATTCCCGAGAAACCCAGGATGATCCTGCAAGTATATGTACTGACAGAAAATATATATACTTTGTATTAGAAGGTGGGGCGAGAAAAATATTGTCGCCCTAGAAAAGACAACATGATTTCATTTAAGTTAAATAAAACCTGTTTTCTTTTTTTGTGTGTTGCAAACCTTCTACTAGTGAGCCGGCTGTGTATAAATCCCAAAAGCGATAGGAGCGTTCTATCAGGTCTGAAATAAACACAATGTTACACGAACGAAATCGGAGATCTGTCGCTGTACAACATTCTCTCTACTAATCCAACCTACACCAACAGAACCATTGCTAACACAATAAAAATTCAAATCCGGATTGGATCAAGGTTTGAGGGAACAACTAAACGCTGTTTACAGCCAAGGTTATGGTATTTGGTGTGGTTTCAAGTGTGGATCAGAGCATGCCATCTCACATCTTCGAAGTCAGTATGAAATTCAACATCAAAGTGTACCTCGATGTGCTGAAGCGTGTGGCGATCAAATGATGCAATCCAGTAACTTGCAGCATGACTCGGCGCCGGCCCACAAGTCCAAAGAGATCCAGCATTGGCTTCAGAAGGAGTGCTACGGCTTTATACTCTTCTCCTACTGCACTCGTCCTCTCAAGACCTGAAGCCGCTAGACTACTTCGATTGCTTCTATTTTAAAAATATCACCAACATGACCTCTCACAACACCAAAGCAATCCTGATTGCCGCCATACGTCGATTATTCTTCGACATCCCGCCGGCGCTTATGAAAAAGTTTCGGACCCCTTGTCGAGGTGGTAAGTGAAGCTGAAGGCGGCTGTATTAAAGAGATGTCAGCTCTACTAGATAATCAAGTTACCTAAATTAATTTTCTCAATAAAATATTACAATAAAGCTGTAATGTTGCTTTTTTCTATGGCAACAAATTTGTTGTTCCAACCTGTAAATCGGGTTTGTAACTCCTAGTGCCTTTTATTGTTTAATAACGACTTTACCTGAGAAATAAGAAAAATATAAATTTAAAAAATCACCTCAATTGAAACTTCAATTGCCCAGAAATATTTGTATTGATGAAACAAATCTAAATGAACTAAAATTGTGCATTTAAAAGGTCGATTGTATGCGTCGCGCTTTTGACAAAAGAAATAATTTGGTGAACTTTAAGAATTAACTGCGTCATTATCGATTTTTCTTTATTTTTTCTTCCTCGTTTTCGTTTATTGAATTCACTTCGCGAAAAAAAAATGTAATTATTTTTTCTCTATTTCCTCTTATATATTTCTATGTTTCCATTCATTACTTGCTTGAAATTAATTGTTACTAACACTTTGGCGTTCAGAGCAGAGTTGTGAACAGCGGCGAACAGACGTACGGACTTCCGTTTATGGCTTTTGCTTTTTTGGTTTATTTTTTTTCATTATTATTTTGTTTTCGAATTTATTTATATTTTTACAAGACATAACATCAATTAACGATGATGCTTTGAATTCTTAGAAACGAGGGAAGCTCACTCCATAAGACACAATTGCAATGCTATATGATTGAACAATTGGTAGAAAAATGTTCAAATGAATACTTTAGGTACTTCGAATACACTTGACGACAGTTTATAAAGATTGTAAATGTATTGCAAAAAAAAAAAAGAGAAAGCCCATATAGAACTATCACTACTTAATTAATGACTATATCTTCGTACAAAAAAGTACATGAACATTCAGATACACACAACAAACGGTATTTTGAAACTTGTTAAATTATTACTATGAAACATTAACACTTAACCCAAAGCCTTTTACACACAACGAAGGTTTTATTTTAATATTAAGTTTGTTTCCTGTGCTTCTTTTTAATTAAAACTAACAGGACCCGTTAACCGGCGTTGCCCGGCGGAACCATAACAGATCCAGAACATAATCTGTACTGGCGGCCGTGGTCCAAATTAAATAATCTGACATCCACTGTCGGGCATTGCTTTCGAGTAGCAGCTAGTGGCCATTGTCTGCGATTTTCAGCAGTGTTTTTTATTTGTAATTAGTTTTCGTTTGGGACGACAATCGGCAAGTACTAGGTGAGTATAGAGAATGCATTAAGAACTCTTGAGATTTAGTGAAAACAGAGGTAGATAGCTGCCTTCTTCCGAAATCATTGTCTTTCAAGTCGCCCAGTGTTTTTCCTCTCAGTGTACTGCAAACATTACTTTCTAAAATTATCTGTAACACATCTTGTAAATAATAAAAAATACTCTACATAAAGGAAAAAGTGATAAGAAAACAAATAAGTTTTTCAATAGACAATATAATATACGTTGGAACCTACCTGCATAATATTATTGTGTTCTAACTCATATAAACCATATAGGTCAATGTGCACAGGTTGTAAACCCCGAAAAGGATGTTTACTCCGGAAGCTGTTCTTAACATTAGGAGGTTGAGAATAAGAAGATGGTTCCCGGGATCAACACCCCTAACCTTCCCATGTTAAGGATGGCTTTCGGAGTTTGGACAACAAATGCGCATTGACGAACAAATGCTGGGTTTACAGGTTGAGAGTTCTCAGTCCGAGAAAGGAAAGGGCAATATGTGTTTGATTCCGTTATATGTCAGTTACATGTGCAGAAGAAAAGAGTTTGCAAAGTGTGTTAAAATTCCAATCATTCTGAAAGCTTTTGTTAGAGTTCACCGTAGCAAGTTTTTAAGGGTTCGAGTATGTAATTTTAATAATGGCGAGCGATCATAAATACTTCCAAGAGGCTGTATGGGTTTATTAGTAGAATTGTACCATGTGTAGAAGTCGATTCATTTTTATATATGTGCACGATGCCCATGTGTTAGAAGAGGTCATGTATAGTTTATACTTCTTGTATAGTATCTGTTCTGATGTTGCACTTCACTTTTCTGTCCTTAATCAGTTGAAGAGAGATCCGCAACTACTGAGACGAATTTTAGTCTTGTTCCTACATAGAGTGCCCCTTTTGCCGAGGTGGATTTTTTCCCGCATGAAAAACTGACCTTGTGTGTAACTCTGCCCTCCTGGGTAAGCAAGAAATTATGAACAATAGAATAACGTTAAGGTTACCAGTAGTTAAATTCCTGTTTTAGAGCGATAATTATGGTTATATTTTTAGCACGATTGTGTCCTGTAGCAAACCTGTTTTATTGTGCATTACGGCATCTGTTATTAATTTGTTAGGTTAAAGTATGCAATAGTAGCCAAATAGTATTTTTTCCTTGCGCTTGTAATAGTTTGCTAAATAACCACATGATTATTTCAGTTCGAATCATTAAATGAATAAATCCAAAAGAATGTTTTAAGTATGAATATCAGAAGAAAGTAAACGAACAATCTTCATTAAACTGCGGCATATATGTATTGTGCAAACATCGACCCTGTTTTTAGGTGATTCGAATGAGAAAAGAAAGGTTTGGTCCTTATAAATGTTTTAATGGGTAGTTCTGCATGGGAAACCCCGTGTAAACGTATTGGGCCAAGAAAAAAGTGGCTTATCAAATATTTGTTATAGTTTCAACGACACCGGTTAGTGCGGAAAAATAACACAACTATATCTCACTCGAAAAAGCTAAAACGAAACGATATTTGTTTACAGTAAATCAATGAAATAGAAACTTTTTATAACCTAAAAAGCAGGAAGATAATAGTTGACAACGAGAAGAAATAAATAAGAACAGTGTTATGAGTCAGCATATCCGAAAATCCATAAAAACCGACATGTTAAAGTTGAAACGAAGTAAAAATTTACCTTACCCTCGTTTGTTTTCGCTCACGTGAATTTTTTTTCAGACTCGTAGCATTGGGCCAACATCAGATATTTTTAGTTTACCAAAACCGCCATAAAAAGGTTGTTGTAATTTCACCTATTTCATACTGATGTATGTAATTGTATAGTAAAATCTATTAAATTAAACGTCATATATCAGTAAACGTTCTACGTTTTACTGTGTTACTAAATTAAAAAAGTTAATTTAACAAAGGTGTAAGAAAGTCAAAGTTGCTTAAAGTTGAATTTCACTTTAAACTAATATGAAAGGATATCAAGCTAACATATGTATTGTTATCATTTTTATTTTATAGAAATTATTTACTCAGGTAAGACCTCCATGTAAATGCCGATGAGGATATTCAAATATTGCCAGGTTAACTTTTAAAATTATTGTAAGCAGGTAAAAAATTATATTTTTACTTAAATACTTCGATAAAATAAAATCATATTTGTTTTAATTTATTTAATTTTATGTACAATACTTTATATCTGCCCATTTTGGATTAAAAAAAGTAAAATAAAATGCCCGTCCTCATTACCCACATTTTTTTTAATGTTATCGATGAAAATTACAAAGAATCACAAAATTTCAATTAAAGTTCACTGATGCCTGCCCCCTGCTACGAATTCGGAGCACGTTCAACCAGAGAAACAAGAAAAAACAATTTAAACGATGAAAACCTAAATTTATATGAGTATGGCTGCAATGAATTATATACGTATAAAAATGGCCGAATTCGAAAATTAAAAAAGTAGGGAAGCCTTTCGCTTAGGCTAAAAACGAAGCAAAATAAATTCGGTTAGGCTTAAAAGAATACATGAAAATGACAACATAAGACATGTACAAGAAAAACAGTTATAAAGAAATTAGTTTGTATCCCGTTGTACATATTGGGGAAAAGATTACTGTTCGTTTTAGAAAGATGTGATATTCTTAATATAAGCGAACGCAATCGTAGTATGTATAGTGAAGAGGCATGCTCAGGGGATAATCATTATTCTGGTGAATTAATCAGAATAAGGGAGTATTCAATAATCAACTGTAATCGTATGATGTTGAGTATGAACGTGGAATATGCTGAAGGGAAAATAATGAATTAACCGGAAAAAATATAGCGGTTATGTATTGTAGAGGTGGGGTAATTGGCATCGGAGTAAAGGTCTTGGCTACTCTCTCAGTGTGATTACATAGTTGAGAGATTTCAGCGAGCAGGAAACAATTATGATTATGAAACAGGGGCAAAATGTATGCTATATGGACTAGAAACATGCGTTGGTTGTAAGTGGATGTGGTGGCCGTAAGAATTGTGTGTAGAAAGTACATACGTATAAGCTAATGCTGTCAAAAATTCCAGGAGAATTTATGGTCTTATTTTATTATGTTTGAGATGACACAATCACGCATAGCCTTTCTCTCTCTCTCTCTCTCTCTCTTTCTCTCTCTCTCTCTCTATATATATATAGAGAGAGATATATAGATATATATATATCTGTGTGTATGTGTGCGTGCATGTTTTTCTGATAATTTTGTGCAGAATTTGCTTATTATTATGATTTGTATGAATTAGCAGAAGTACATTTAGGCCATGAATATGGGGTTCTGTTGGTTCTAGTCATGGATGTGATACATAGAATATATATTTCGGATGTGATTATGTGCCTGGGTACCTTATTATATTTTTAGTGCGACGATCTTGCATTTTTTTTTCATGTATTGCTTGTTTATCTTAATTACAGGCGAACAGAGAAAGATGTGACCTTTTTGAACATGTTCTCTAAAGAAAAAAGACAATTAATATAACTAAGGAAATTCGTCCTAGAATATAAAAGATCTAGACAAAGGGGAAAAATAAAAAGAGAAATCATTAAAACGAAACACTTCACTGATATAATAAGCTTCATAAAATATGACAGTATTCGCGAATGAGGTTTATTTAATATGGTGTCGGCTTTATGTTGGGAAGCAAAGTCATTAAAGGCAGAATAAAGAAGTGTTGGCACAGGTGTGCGAACTGGCAATAATCCAGAATACTGGCTCTCAATGAAGTATGAAATAAATACACACATTTAATACAAAGAAATGTAATTGATATGCGAGATGCGTTTCAAAAATTATGCTTCCCATTTCTTTTGTATTTTGCTCGAATGTATCAGAGAAGAGTATAAATGGCATTGTTATGGTGACTAACTTCATGCATCGATGACCTGAAAATTTCACCCTTTTGTTGTATAACGTTTCTCAATACGTTATAGCCGCCGTCAAAACGTAGGTAAATAATCGAAAAAAAAACTTCAAATCGCGTTTTCCCGTTCTAACAACGACATCTACTTCCTCATTCTCTCGCAGCACATGACTTCTTGTCACGGCCATGATGTCACCCACGTCTCTAACGTTATCACAAAAATTTTCCTGGGCCCCAAAGTATTCTCGAACATCATCCACATCTTTTAAGTAATCGTTTTTTTTTTATAATGTGCTCTGTCTCCTTTATATAGTTTTCTTTTACCAGTTGTGTCATTTCGCATACATCTGCATACGAGCGTTCGCGCTCCGTTACAATTGCATATATTTACCGTGTGAGACTCTTAGAAACAGCTACTGGAACGAACGTGCATCAGTAATAGACATGTTCTAGTGAATTCCTAGCACCAGTTCATTGCGATTGGTGATAATTATGTCGAAAAAAAAATTCTGGCTAACAAACTGGCCGAGCGTATTTAATAGTTTTATCTTGTCTTCTTAGTTCTTCAACATTTTGAGTTAAAAGAAAAAAATAGAAATCTTTACATAAAGGCGTGCAGTGAGAATGGTAGTGGCCATGTAGAAAGAAAAATAAAGCCTGCAGCATCAAATATCACTGGTGTGTATAGCATAACATTCACCTTTGTAACATTTCTTAGGTAAAAATATGAGGTTTTACTTTTGGACATACTGTAATATTTCTATTGACTTGTTATAGAAGGTTCTTTTTTTCTCTCCAGTAGATACAAAATATACTAGACATTCATTTACGGTGAAACTATGACTTGAACTCTGAATTTCGAAAATGAAAGACATCTTGTCTACCTTCCTTTATAAGTTTTACTGCTAACCTGAAATATATTCAGATATTCCGCATATCAGTCTGTTAAGTGAGTGTCTAGAAATAGACTAACGCCTACTGTTTCTCAGCTGTTTGGCTTTTCGGCGTAACAATACATTTGAATACATGTTTCACTTTCGTTTAGCTGTTAACATTCAACTTCAGCAGCAGTGTACAATATTTTTGGAGCATAAGTTTGAAACCTGAATGAATCAGCGACAAATTCAAAATTCCATGTTTAATCATGATCTGTTAGTATTATATGGTTCATATAAAGATGTATTTTCGCCTATAGAATGGGGCGTTTATACAAATCAAATTTACAACATGGTGTATATTTTGCATAAAATACTACCGTTGTAGTAAAATACTACTGTTATCTGTATAAATCATAAACGGATACCATTAATTAGCCTAGTACCTTATGATAGCATATGTCAAAACAAATGTAAACTAGATCAGACCAATAGTTTCACAGTTAATGTCCAGATTAAATGTGGTATTGTGGTTACTAATTCCTTTTTATAATTATTAATACTTACATCTGGAGGAAACGGATAATTTAATATTACGTTTATTGCAGATTGATACCAAAGGTTATACAAAGTTTTAGTTATATTCGCATAGTAGTTTCCGAGAAAAAGTAAAAACTACAGACATATAGATTAAGACAAATATTACTTAGTCGATTTAAAATATTATAAAAAATAACCGACTGTGGCAAAACATTATTCCACAACCTTTGATTAAAAAAAATGGCTGAAAGCATATACATACTTTGTCTACTTTATACTTTTTATCTGCATGCAATTTAAGATTTAGGCATCACATGTATTTAGTAATTCAACGCGACAGACAACCGGATCGAACGAGCGAGCCGCATGCAGACACTGTGCTTAATCGAAATACAAGGATATGCCAAAAAACGGTTTGATAGAAAAAATGAAAAAATAATATTAGTAAATAAATGTGTTTAAATTTAACGAATAAATTGCGACTATAATTTCGATTATTTCTTGCAGATACTTGACCAGTCAGAATCATTTACGCTGTGTGTAAACAGTGTCCATTACCCGCGACTTAGTATTTGCATTACGGTGTCGTTTCAGGAAAAAGACAAAACGTCAGCCAATTATACACAAGTCAAAACGACGACAAATTTAAAACAAAACTTAAAACGAGTTTAAAATAAACCAAACAATAATCGCACACAAAAAAGTCATGATTATTCAAATTAACTTTGTCAGTTGGAATTTAATAGTTTGAATAGAACGATTATCTTGAGAATAGTCCCTCCAAAATAGAACATATTCGCTTCGCTTTGCAAATTATATTAGACGGAAAATTGCAGGTCAACATAAAACACGGCCAGACTTGACAGAAACCGACATGCACAGATCAATTCTCTCGGGAAACAATGTAAGATTCGAACGCAACATGTTATTCAAACAAACTTGGTCAACATTGCACACACACCCGCACATACACACACACACACACACACACACACAAAGACCCCCCACACACATATATATTTATATATAGATATTATGTATGTGTTTATGTGTGTGATTATGGGAAAACTATGCGTGTTTATTGATGTTTTACCCATTATTTATGTTCAGCGTTTTATTTATGAAGTTTTATATATATTCATGTTTTTTTTTACACGGTGGTCACCACTTATCAAGGCCCGGAAGCTACTCAGGGATAAGGATTATTGCAAGTACAGTAGGTTAGTGTGGAGATTTAATGAAGTGTTTAGTTAAGAGGGCGGTTCATTAGGAATTTGTTAACGTTGGACTTAAATACATCCAAGATGTAGTCAGGTGGGAAGCAGGCAGACGGATCGGAGTTCCACTGGCGTGCAGTTCTAAGAAAGAAGCTTTGTTCATGGAATCTACGTTTTGATTTAGGCACAGATAAAGATTGGGGGAAATTTTTCACAGTGGATTTAGCTAGACGGGTGTTTTTCGTAAAGGATTTAAGAGGGGAGACTAGATATTGGAGTTCAGACGAGCACCTGCCATGTTAAATACAACTACAGAATATATATGCAAACAAATACAAAAGAGTCTGTATACAGCTACTATTTTACTACATTGTGGTCTGTATCATTTGTCAACGATCAGCACTCACACAGTCGCTTACAAAGAGATCATATATTTAAACGCATTAGTAAAAACATCGACTACATTGCATCTTCTGTCTTCTATTTTATAATTATCCCGTGGAAAACTTTGATCAACTGATATATTTCCAACGTAAGATCGAAGAGAAAAATCCAATCCGATATTTGATTATCTCGAGACAGCAGACGATTAAACAAAATAAAGGCAGATTACATCGAAATGGAAGTTCATGACTTATCAGATTGGCGACTCCCTTTTCAACCTTGTCTAGGAGCGAGAAACTAGTAGCAAATGCACCAGTCCAAATATGACAACAATATTCCATACATGGACGAATGGTGGCCTTATAGAGGGACAGTCTACTTTAATGCGTCAGTAGCTTTCTAGCAAGGTAGAGAGAACCTACCTTCCTTGCAGTGATCCTGGCAATGCTCTCAATGTAATTGTTTCAACTCATGTTTCCTGTGAACGTTAAGCCGAGGAGTTTTAAAGAAGTACTTTCAGATAATGCGTCTTTGACCATTGCTATTAGTGGTATAGTAGGTTTCTTGAAATTATTGAAGGAAACAAGTTTAATCTTTTTAAACATAATCGTGGCAAGTACAAAGAGAAATAGATTGCAAGCTTTAACGTGAAAACTAAGATGCAGATAGACAGGCAGGTTCTTTTTTAAATGCTTTGAAATATGAAACATCCTTACATTAAATTTACGTATAACATAGTAATATGAATGTAATAAATGTGTACAATTTTTACACTTTCACATATGATTTCTATTAGAAAATCTACGTATCTCACCTTATTCATTGTTGAATAACTTGCTTTTAAGTAAGGATGACAACCGAAAAAGCTCGCCAGGACGAATAATGGACGCACAACCTATTCTACGATGTCCATTACTATCATGATCAAAAATGTAATTTTCCAAATCTGAATATTATGATAATTGATGACATGTTTATATTTGTTGTTGCGGAATAACATTAGGCATTTAATAAGTAAATTCGATCGTAAAAAAATAAAAGAAGATCTATTTAAAACTTCATCATGACACAATTATTCGGACAGCCGCTCTGGTTAAAAAGTGTACGTATATCTAAAATCGTTATTTTTAATTAACATGTAATACACGTAAGAAAATTATATTTATTTCTTAGTTACAGCTCATTACATCAAGTAATTTGTACATTGTCTGAGTCGATTTCCATAAATAAAATTAAATTTAAATATGGCAGGTCGATAGAGATAATATTCGAATTAATTTGTGATGGAAGAAAACAACATTTGATCTGAAACTAGTGTGAATAATAAATAAACCAAGCGAAATAGTAAAAGGAATAATATATTAAACTAAGAGAAATCTAACGAAATATAACATTAAAGTTGAGTACAAGGAATGCAATTTAATGAAATAGAAACATATCTAAAAAGTGATTTTTTTCGGAATCGTTTAGAAGTAACATTGATTGACTTCGGTTACACATAAGAAAAAGTAATCGATCTATTATGCCATTTTTTACACAATGTAACAACAACAGTAAAGGAATGACAGTTTTGGAAAAAAATCATTCAATGTAAAAGTTTAGAAAGTACAAACTATTTCAAACTGAAACCTAAAGTACCAACAGGCGAACGCAAAAAAAAATGTACAAAAGAGTCACCACTTATCCAGTATAATAGGTTAATCACTGACAGCTGACTGGTGAAACAAATCTGAGCTGTTCATTAATGCCGAAATTAGTTGGATGTAATTACTTAATTATGCGACTCATTGAAAACAGGTTTAAAATAGTCTTAAAAAAACATTGCCAACTACTATGGTTTTACATTTAGTTTTAGATACAGGTAGAAACTAAGTAAATTTTGAGAGTTTTGTTGCTGAACAAGTGCTCGCTAAGAATGTTTTACAAGAGCGAACAAGGATTGACAATCAGTGGAACACTGGGCATAAAAATAACGTCAAAACAAAAAAACAGACTCGGAATTTTTAAAATTATGCTAATAAACCAGTGGAAAAGCCACTCGATAGTAATTGTATGTGAAATTTTACATTTTCAAGAAGGATTGAGAATTATAAGTATTTAACCCGACGATATGACAAATGTTGTTGACATCGAAAACGACCACGCCGTTGCCTATAAAGAAACGTTTCGCGCAGAAACCTACGCACAATGTTATGCCCAATGTAGCCTAACAAGGGACCGAAATACTCGTTACTAACATAAGCGTAATAAAGCGACGGAAATGTTTTTTTACTATATATTTTTTTAAACATGGCAGATATGACAGCTTGTAGTGATTAAAACCATTTATAATTACCAGAACTCGTAAACCGTTGCTGCCCACTTAAAGCATGCCTTACCCGTCGTAAAGATTAAACTACAGTTGTTATTGGTGGTTAAACCCCAATGTCCTTATGTTAAGAATGGCTTTTCGAATAGACACCTCCAACTTCCTATGATAAAAACGGCTTTTTGAAATAGATACCCTCAACTACCTCAAGTTAAGAATAGCTTTCGGAATATACATCTTAAACCTCAACATGTTAAGAACGGCTTTCGAAACAGACGCCCCATTTTTATGAGTAGGAGTCGTCAAATAATTTGCCCAAAATTTAACAATGGTATTCGTTGGTAGCATACCCACTGACAAATACTATAAACCGCCCCTTCCCAAATACTGGAAATTTGGAAGTGTCGGGCGGAGAGAAATAGATTTCTTTATTCCGCGTGCGTGCCAATTTGGGTGTCACTTAATTACTGTGGATAAAGCAAGTATTTATGTCACAATAACAACTTGTCTCCGCCAAAGTTAAAAGAGATTATCTTATTCAGCATAATCGAAAACTTATAAAGATCGTAATTTTAAAGGAAATTGTAGAGGTAAACTAAGGTAAAAAAATTACAAAAAAACATAAAAGTTAAAGTCTCAGCGGCGTCGATTATGTGTCTGAAACAGAAAAGTAAACAAAAAATATATATAACAAATAAATAAACAATGTAATTTAGGGTAAATTAGTAGTTTAGCGGCGTAAATTATTTGACAGAAAAAAAATTAGAAAACAAAACTTTTTTTTAAATAAAACATAAACATTAACATTATTAGACCCAAAACATTCAATAAAACAAGGAAAAAATTGATTTCTATTAATTTGTCATCATTTTTATAGGACTGAATGTACTCCATTCGAAGCTGCCGTATTGCTTTAAAAATTGGCCTTTCTAAAGTTTCACAGGTCGGCTTTTATAAGGCTAAATTATGCATGTTTAAGCGTTTCCATGAAACTGTTTTAATTAATAGCGTAAAAAGTCAAATTTGGTCATATAAAGGACAATCTGTCAAACTTTAGAAAGCCCAAATTTATAAAGCAACATAGCGGCTTAGAATTTCGTACATGTAAGTCGAATAAAATAATGATAAAATAATAACAATTAAATTTTCTGTTTTTTGTTTCAGCCGCTGGGTCTAATAATGTGTTTTATATAAAAGTGAAAAGGTTTTATAGTGTGTTTGTCTGTATAACAATGAAAACAATACAATAAAATATCATCCATTAAGGGCTGTAAGCGGCTGACACACTAAGTAACATGACTGGATTCGAAGTAAACGTGAGTACAATGTCAATAGTAAATGTTGAAAATAAGAAAGATGTAATAAAATGCCCCCTAAACAAAAACAAAAAAAAATATAACCAAAAAATAGCGTCGTGTAAGGGATTTAAGACGCTAAAACTCGAAATATAAATAATGGTATCCGTGCGTTCGTTTATGCATTAAGATTTATTCTGGAATAATAGGATTGGCTGGTCACAACCAAGTAAATTAGGCGGATCTTGAGAAAAGAGAATTTATTTATTTCATTGGTTAATGTACATGTATTTTTATGTGTATGAAGCTAATAACCAATTATGATGGGTGCAGTGTAAGTATCGTAGAAAAATGTAGAATAGGGCCTGGTGTAAACTGGTAGCAGTGAAAGGACTAAATATTTATTGAGAATAATAGGAACTCCTTTCTCTATAGATGTCGCGATAATGATGGTGTTGCACTTAGTAGGCAATTTACTACTTTGTTTTCACGACTTTTTGTGTCTGAAATTGTGTCCAACGTTACATAAGATGGGCTAATAGCTTAGCCGTAATGAATGAGTATGTGCCATTTGTTATTGCAAACCTACGATACTTTGGGCCAAAGGGGAATTTCTGCAGCGAAAATATTAAATAGGAGATAAGGTGCTTCGGTGTGATATTGATAAACTAATGACTGGCGTACCAATATTGTTTTGCAAAGAAAGTGTGACCATCTTATCGACTGACATATACGTTTATGCATAAAATACTATACGCAGCTATAATTAGAATGATGATTAATTTTTTTTCAATTTTTTTTTATTTACCTTAAGTTCGTTCTTACAAACAAAAGTTCCTTTTTATGAGATAACCCCTAAATCTATGTACGTGATGCATAGATATGTGCCTGTCAAATGTCATTTTCCTGTAGGTCTCAAACATTGATTATTAAAAAAGTGGAGAACCTTATTTTTTCTCTTCTCAATTGACCACATTATTAGTTATTGTTTATATATAATAAAGGGTATAGCGTAAACGATCTTTCCGCAGCAAAAGAGCAACAATTGTCAACTCGTTTGTATAAAAATAAAGGCTTTATTTTTGCCTGTCGTCAGCGTGTCATAAAATTCGTGCACTTAGCTGGATAACAGAGATTAATGAAATAGGGGAGGGTGGGTGATGATCGTTTTATGCCAATTGCACGATTCCAGAAAAAGAAATAATCTGCTTTTGTAGATTGTCCAGCAGATTGCTGTTATTGACGTACTATCTGAATACGAAGAACGCAACCTCACCTGTAGAAAACAAATCAAAAGCTATGACGAGGGAATCTCATTTGAATATTGTGTTATTTTGAATATTTCACGAGTGTTTATTGGCAACATCACTTATTCTATTAAATAATATATATATATATATATATATATATATATATATATATATATATATATATATATATATACTAAAATACGGTAAAACTCCTTTAATTTGAACTTCCTTTCAAATTGGAGTTCCTCTCATTTGGATTTCTTCTAAACATAGACTTTCTTAAAACTTGAACTGTTTCATCATTGAAATTGTATTAGCATATTTGATGCGGAGTTGCAGTAAAACTGTTTGCATGGTTTAGTCAGATATTGCGCAGAAATGTTAATATTTGTACTTTGTAATCAATGTAGATTAGCTATTGATAATTAATTTACACTAACTGTAATTTTTTTTCAGATTGCTATATAAAAAATAGTGGTAAACATCCCATCACAATAGCTTGCAGTTGCAAGCCATTGTGATGGGTTGCTGTACACTATTTTTACTAAAATCAGAGAACACATCTTGTCTGGAAACATTCTCTAAACCAAACGGTTACCGACCAACCACGCTGTTCTTAAATCACTTAATGTAAATGATGTTAAAATGTTGGTGCAACAAAGTGAGGAAACTACTGATCAATATCCTGAAAGCAGTAATGGTGATGAAAATAGCGACAGCTCCCATTCTCTTGACCCTAATATAAATAACTAAGAGCACTCTGATGTAGCAATATCATCGGATGATGTAGAAAAGTCTATGTAGGCGGTTATAAAATTTAAAGAAAAACGTCCTTATTTTAGTGACAACTATACTTTGCAAGCAATATCACCCCAAAAAGATATAATCATAAAGAAGCTACAGAACCAAGAAATTGTAGATTTTCTTTATCACTAACGGAATACAATGGAAGTGGCCGAGAGATCAATCGATGAAAATAGAAACTGCAATGAGACTCATTCAAGGAATAAATAAAAATGTATTTTACAGAAATGTATGATTTCTGTAGATGATAACTTAGGTAATAAATACCTAACAAGTAAGTGTAAATTAAATTTACTTTCAATGTTTTTGTTCCTGGTAATAAATTTAACAATTCTTACTTGCAATATATCGTAAACTCAACTTAATGTATACTTAAGTATCATATATTAATGAATTCCATTTAGTATTTCTTAATTCTTAGAAAATTATAGTTAACTGCAACACATTTTTTATCACAATACTTGTACAGCATCCTCTAAGCGGATGTTAAAATTATAGGAGTTATACTGTACTATCATAAATATAGATACCATTTTTTTTTTTAATTCCACATCTAACTACGTCGCCGTCGTTTTTTTTTAAATTTAACTACACCTACATTGGAAATGTGTCATCTTACTAAGATATCGACTATTCCCACAAAAGAAAGGGCGAAGGAAAGGTCAAATGTACATTTGTTCTGAAAGTGCCTAGCTATTGGCTGAGTAAAATGAGCGAGGTTGAAACTTGGAAGCTGATTGGCTAAATAAAAATTCAATAGCATGTGTGTATAAAAACGACTGTAACCACAACCCCTTGCAGAAGCCTGACGAATTCTTACGAAAACGAAACACGGAATATCCTCGGTAGCTAAATTGTATATATATATATATATATATATATATATATATATATATATATATACATATATATATAATATATATACATATATATATTTATATATATATATACATATATATATAATATATATATATATATATATATATATATATATATATATATATATATATATAACTTACAACCTAGCTCTACCACTGTAAAAATACATACTGAAAATTTACGTATAAAATTATGTTTTCATATATTAATTGATGTGATAAATTAATAATGACTAAGAGAATAATACATACCGGAAATTTCGAACTTTTATATACTTTTATATTCCCTAAGTCCCCGTGGAGTTTCGTCAACGCTCACATGAAAACACTTATGTCATGAATATATATATATATATATATATATATATATATATATATATTGTTCACTGTTTTTTGTGAAAGAATTCCCACAAAGTGTTCGATTACAAAGAAACACCTTTTGTTCGATATAAGAGCGTAATATTTACTTATTTAAATGTACAGAAGGTCAGAAAAACATCAGTACCGTCGGTTTCAAGCCTAACGTAATAGAAATGGTAAATGGTAAATCGTAAATAATGTTAGGCTCTCGTCAGCCATGTTGACAACAAAATGAAACAGCGTGGCTGACGAGAGCCTTTTTTTTTTTTTTTTTTACACAGTGATCACCACTTATCAAGGCCCGGAAGCCACTCATAGATAAGGGTTATTGTAAGTACATCACGTTAGTGAGGAGATTTTATAAAGTGTTTAATTAGGGGGGCGGTTCATTAGGAATTTGTTAACATTAGACTTGAAGACATCCAAGTTGTAGTCCGGTGGGAAGCAGGCAGACGGAACAGAGTTCACAGGACTGCAGTTCTAAGAAAGAAGCTTTGCTCATGAACTCCGCGTTTTGATTTAGGCACAGATATAGAGTGGGGGAAATTTTTCACAGTGGATTCAGCTAGACGGGTGTTTCTCGTGAAAGATTGGCGAGGGGGACCAGGGATTGGAGTTCAGACGAGCACCTGCCATGAAAATAACGATAAAACAAGGATAGGCTCGCAACGTCTCTTCTGTGGGAGAGGGGTTGCAGGGTAGAGAAAAGGGCATCCCCCACTAAACCACGAAGTCTATTTTGTACTCTGTCAAGGCATGATAGGCTGTTTTTGGCAGCTCCTGCCCAGATATGGCAACAGTATTCCATCCTTGGCCGTACTTGGCTTTTATATAGATAGAGAATTGCATCAGTAGTGAGATATCTTCTGGAGCGGTAGAAGGATCCCACCATCTTTCCTGCGACCTTGCCACAGACTTGATGTACGTGTTCCATTTCAGATCAGGAGTAAAGGTCAAACCCAGAAGCTTGTCAAAACACGGGGCCTCACCCAGACGAGAGCCATCCATCACAATTGATGCCAGCTGGGGATCAGAGCGTTGATGATGTAAGGATAGGAGTTTGGTTTTGGATGCATTAAAGGTAACTAGCCACATCTTCCCCCACTGAACCACGCGCTCGAGATCAGAGGAGAGAGAATCCGAGAGAACTTCGTCATTTACAGCCTTTGATGTGTTGCCGTAGATGGTCGTGTCATCAGCATAGATGTCAACGAATGATTTAAGTATGTGTTTAGGGAGGTCATTGATGTAGATCAGGAAGAGAGTTGGGACCAGGATTGACCCCTGAGGGACTCCAGCATTTATATTGCAGGCCTCCGATTTTTGTCCATCTACCACTACTCTTATGAGCCTATCAGAGTGAAATGATTTAATGATTGAGAAAACATTTCCAGTTATACCGTAGCTGGAAATCTTGTGAAGTAGACCCTTATGCCATACGGCTTTTGATATGTCAAGAGCAATTGCCCTAGAAAGGAAGCCTTTGTCAAGAGATTCACTAATCCTGTGGGATATAACCGTCAGCACATCTGCGGTAGATCTTGCAGAGCGGAAACCATATTGTGTGTCACTAAGAAGGTTATTCCTGCTGAGGTGGTTTACTATTTCTCTATTTAATATTGATTCCAGTAACTTACTCATAACACAGAGAAGACTTATTGGTCTGTATTGAGAGGGAGATGACTTATCACCTGAATTCTTAAATACAGGGCAAACTGAGGAGGTCTTCAAGGGGGTCGGAAAGCACTTCTCGTTAAGGCAGCGCTTAAATAGTTTCGTAAGTATGGGAGCAAGTTCTGGTTGAAGCTTTTTTAACACTATAATTGGGATGCCATCAGGGCCAGTTGCTTTACTGGAATCTAGGTTTTTTTATTAGCTTGGCGACCTCATGCACGGATATTTGTATGTTACCTAGCTTGTTCTGTGTTATAGGAGGAAATATGGGGAGTTGATAGCCTTCGTCGCATAGGGTAGAATTAGCTGCAAAGTTCTTTGCAAATAGTTTGGCCTTGTCTGATGCTGACGAGATGACCTCTGGTCCATTGATAATGGTTGGGATAGAACGCACACTTCTGTTCAAGATCCTATTTGTTATTTGCCAAAACTGGTGGGAACCAAGCCGCTGATCAACTACCTTGGATTTAACAGACTGGGCATATAGCTCTCTTGCATTTTTTATTACTCTTTTACAGTGGTTGCTGGCAGTCCTGAAAGCAGCTTTAGTCTCAGTGCATCTATTACGTTGGTAGTTATGGAAAAAGTAATTTCTGTGCGCGATAGCAGCAGCACATTCTGGGGAGAACCATGGCTGGCTGTTAGGTTTTTGTTGGAATTTTTTAGATGGTATGAATTGGTCTATGCCTACAATTAACCATTCGGTCAGATCTGATACTATAGAGGACACTTCCTTTTTAAACATGGAGTGCAGAGGTAAATCAGATATGAATGTACGGAAGCTATCCCAGTCAGCCATAGAGTATCGGTATACAGTACGGTGGAGGGGTACGTCTGATGGCTTCTTACATTTTGTTTTTATCTTAACTGATACGACGGAGTGGTCGGAGGATCCTAAAGGAGAATGAACGGTACATGAACATAGTTCAGGGGAAGTTGAAAGAAAAAGGTCTAAGAGGCTTGCATATTGATTGGGTGTATCGGGCACACGGGTGGGTTCGCGAACAATCTGAGTGAGGTCATAAGCAATGGCAAAATCATGACAAAACCTCCCCTCATCATCTGTCTTATTTGAATGGGTTAGCCATTCCACGTTATGGACGTTGAAGTCACCACAGATGTGGATGTTAGCCGAGGGATGTGAAGACAGTATGTGGTCTATTTTCTCAGATATGCTCTTAAAGATAGTAACTCCGCTGTTGTGGGGCCTATAGAGGGCAAATATAAATACAGTGGTGTTAGCAAGTGCAACCCTGAAGCACATATAGGGTAAATTAGGATCTTCTCTAGAGATATCCCTGCCACATGGGAAGCCATCCTTAATGTAGGCACATATTCCATGCCCATGGCGATCTTGGGAGTCAGATTTAGCTGTTAAATTGGAGTATCCATTAATTATGAACTCATCTAGGGAAGTGGTCGGCCCTATTCCAGTTTCACAGAAATAATATGTCCGGTTTCGTCTCCTGTAATTGTGTTTCAACCTCTGGAACGTTGGAACGTAGACCCCTGATATTGGAGAAGGAAACCTGGTAGTAGGGGTCTACGCTGGAAGATGGGGTTCTAGGTTTAATCGAGTTTTTATTCTGGAGATATTTCATGTTGAGGTTTTGGGATTTGTGGAATAGGTCGGCATACTTGGTTAGAGCAGTACAGAGAGGGAAAGTAAGAGAGAAAAAGACAGGAAAATTTTTTTATTTATTTGTAGCACACGAAAAGGTAAAGCCGTAACAATTACCCACTAGTATGGCATCGAGAGGCCCCACCAGAGACTACTGCATGGTCCAGATCCACTCACCAAATGGCAATACAGCAGTCCCAGTACTTTGCGCCTGCTGATAGGACAGCCTCCTTAGTGGTTAATCCAAGGTTCGGGTCCCTGACTATCAGGCGGATAACGTCAGCCCAGACAAAACGTTTACCTCCAGCACCCTTACTAGTGACATGGCAACAAGGACAGCCTAACATTATTTACGATTTAGTATTAACTAGTCGCCCTTATGTTAGGCTTTAAACCGACGGTACCGATGTTTTTCTGACCCTCTGTACATTTAAATATATATATATATATATATATATTATCTGCTGTCGATGTATTTATTAATTATTAGCGTTTCTCTGGAATTTAATTGATTGCTTGCTTAAGTGTTTTAAGGGAGCTACCTGCTGTTTGTCTACATAATTTTTGTTTTGGTGTCGATTATAGGTTATAGCACTTAAATCATCTATTTTTTTAAATAACTAGCAGTTGAGCCTGGCTCTGCTCGGGCTTCATGTACTGTTCATAACTTTATGTGCATATATATATATATATATATATATATATATATATATATATGAAAAAGATTGACTCCTAAGTAACCTACATCTAAAATTTCAAGTGTTTAACCAAAACTGGCAAAGAAGTGTGGTGGAGTTTTCAACTTCGATTTCTTGGTCGCCATATTTTCGTCCGAAAATGTCTGAATACCTTTATGTTAGACTTCAAATGCTTAGACGGAAAACTGGCTGAATAGGTTGCTAGACACCGGAAAGAAATTAGCTTTGGAAGTTTGACTCCTAAGTAGCCAAATTTTCGTCCAAAAGCCAATTAAAAACCTTGCGTTATGTCGAAATGCACAGTATGTAAAATTTCAAATTATTAGACCACAAATTTGCTGGGTAATTTGGTAGAGACCGCACAAGTCAATTTTTTCTTAACGTTGACACCAATTTTGACTTCTTAACAGTTACTGTTTTTGGTTAAAATCTAATTTTAAAGTTTAATCCATGGCCAAAAAACCTACATCTAATCTAGTCTGAGTGTCCGGCGTTTCTCGTGTGTTTGCAGGGGTGTGATAAGCAAAATAAAAAAGAGCTAGTATGCAGGCAGGCTCTAAACCGTAACGCGAACGAGTAGGAGAATTTGAAAAAATGTGACGTTTTTTGCTGTTCCGTCCATCGCCAAACTGGACGTGACGAATGTTTAAATTAAGGCTAATCAATCGAAAAGAAAGTTGATTTTTAAAAATATTGGCGAAAAATCGATCCATCCAAGTCGAATAATGTCCGGTAGAGGATGAAGAAGTTAATGTTTTTAGCTAATGTTTCGATATTTGTTGTCCGATCTTGTGAAAAGATGTCGTCTCTGTTAAAAGTTTTCGGCAGACATACAAACAAACATACATACATACGTACATTTAAATAGACATGTGAGATTTATATTATAGATTTCATGTGTTTAGATCCAAAATAAGCGCAGGAGTTTGGTGGAATTGGCAAAGGTTAAATCTTGAACTTTGACCCCTCGACAGCCAAATTTATGGCCAAAATCTGATTAAAAAGATATTTTCAAATCTAAATAACCTCTGATATAATCGAGTAGAATAAAAAATGAGATGCATTACTAGTAGAAGACCGCTTGTAACCTTCTGCTTATGGCCCAATTCGATTCGTGATAAGTTGTAATGAAGTAACACTCTTAGGAAGTTGGTGCCTCGTTCAATATAAGATTGTAGGACATTTAAAATAGATTTTTCAGCCATTTCATGTGTGTAACGTTTTTCGTTTAAAAAAAAAATTAAACAGATATTTCTCATTCCACGAGAGGAAGAACTAGTCTAAAAATGCCGGAGGTAATGTTGCAAATATGCAGTGGAACTGTCAAAGTTTCCACAAAATATTTTTTTTCTTTTTCTCGAGGCGGTATGGCGAAACAGTCATATTGTAAGCAAACATAAGATGTATATATAAAATATGGAAAAAAATAAAATTTCGCGGGTTTGAGAGAAGCCCAATTTCTGAAATACTTGTTTGATGTTAATTTTTATATTGTGTGCACCGTTAATTAAATATTAAATATGTTTATCTTAATTTAAGTGTTGTTAAAAGATATGGTTATATTTTACAATAATATGTAAACAATCTAATTTCGGATTTTCTTTTACTGTATTCTTGTTATATTGCCAAATACAAAGTCACAACCGATCTCTAAATTTCTCATCTGTAAAGAGTTAAAAAACGAATACAATCGAATCTCTTCATCGTCATGGAAACATGGCGTAATGTAAACTCGTACATTTAGAAAAAAAAATAAAAAGACGAAAGATTATAACAAAAAGTGAAACTAGCTAATCAACAGAACAAAAGTATATTAATTGAGGTTAATATAAAGTCTAAAAAGAAAGTGATTCACAGCCATGCAGAAATGCGTTACTTTTCGTTGTAACTGGGGGAAAAACAGCAGACATAGAGACTTAAGTATTTAACGTTAGTTTTTGGATGTATGTTTACCGGCAGTTTACGACATTTTGAGATAGGTTAGCGACAATGTTTTTTTGCGTACAGCTCAGACGTTTCCAGTTTGAGGCATTGTAAATCAGGTTGTTGTCACAGAAGATAGGGAGATGAATTGATCAAACGACTACACGAACATGGCATTAAGAGATGGCTAAAATGTGGACGTTAGACGTGAGTAATTTTCCGCGATGGAATCACACACGCACCTAAATCCCAATTGATATTTACGGAATAATTATTTATTTTGGTGTTTACGTTTTTTTTTCTATTGAGACGCTGTTAGGATTTGTTTAATATCTTTATTGCTTTTGATCCACTTCTGATTGTAATCCACTTCTTGTCCCTCGGCAGACGCTAATGTGAGTTACGAAAGCACCGCCGGGAAACAAAAATAGAATAAAATAAAATAAGCCTTAGGGTCGACGATTTTTGTCGATTGGGATTAGCACAAGATGTCACAGTGAGATGTCCGGCCTTTTTTTAAAATATATATACAAGCTTTTAACGCCAATTATTTATTTAGTCTTGGTCACTGATAGCCTAGGTGTAGAGCCTGTAGGAGCACTTATTTAAAATAGTGAAGTCTTTTCAGAGTAATTTATAGGTGCCCCATTATCTAGATCCTATTTTCTTATACATATATTGCAGGTATAATGTTCCTGTTATGTGTTAGGAATAAAAGCCTAATCAAATTAGCAATAATGCATTTGTTGTTGAGCATTGTAAAGTGTTTTTTTAAATAAAATTCTCTAAAGTTATTCATTCTATATTCATGATTACGAAATGACAATATATCATGTTAATTCTTTTCTTTTTTTTTCATTTCAGGTATGTAAACGAAAATGTATCCAAATAAAATTACAGAAAATATCGGTCATTAAGTAAATTCTAACTCGAACTCACGCGTTTGTCGATGCTTTGGAAAACATTATCTTGGTAAAGTATTATTGGTTTTTATTACTAAGCGGCATTGCTGAACGATGCACGAACGAATATATGCATTCACTTATATCTATAAATATTTTTTTCATGTATATACATATCGATTATATAGTTTTATATATATATATATATATATATATATATATTCAATATTTACTGCAACAGTGCCTAATTTCTTTATGAAGATAAATAATATATATATATATATATATATATATATATATATTTATATATAGTAATCCACAAACAGTACTGTTTCGCTGTTTCACAGGTCATCAGTATAGGTAGACATGAGACAACTTTGATCGGCCCCTGAGCTTTGATAAGTGATGATGATTAGCTAAAAAAAAAATACCTCAACCCAGGATCGAAACCCGATCGCTCAAACGATAGTCGGGGCTTCTAACCGTTGCACCATACGGCTGCTGCTATGTGGGTAGTTAATTAACAATGTTTTCACATTGTCCAAATACCTAATCTCAATTTGTTTACACAAAGAACATTGCTTAATATGCTAATGGTAATTTTTATATCACTTCCCATTATGTTCAACCTAAGATAGGGAGCATTATAGCCATCCACATACAGTACTGTTTCGTTGTTCCACAGCTCATCAGTGCGCGTAGACAAGTAACTACCTCAAACCAGCATTGAAACACGATCGCGCAAACGACAGTCGGAGTTTCTAACTGTTGCAATATGAGGTATTTATATTTCATGTGTCATTGGTGCGGTAAATCATCTGGTTAACTGACTGAGCGCGGTAAATCATCTGGTTAACTGACTGAGCGCGGTAAATCATCTGGTTAACTGACTGAGCGCCGTAAATCATCTGGTTAACTGACTGAGCGCGGTAAATCATCTGGTTAACTGACTGAGCGCGGTAAATCATCTGGTTAACTGACTGAGCGCGGTAAATCATCTGGTTAACTGACTGAGCGCGGTAAATCATCTGGTTAACTGACTGAATTTATTATTCGATATTGTTGCTATATTTAAGTAATGTTTACGTATCTAGAAAATATAGTAGATTTGCATTATTTTTATCTTGCAGTATATGATCTCTATTTCGAATAAGTATTCTTAAAATGATTGCCTGGTTACTATGTGTGTTATACAATTCTTTTGCTTAAGTGTTATCTTGTTAATTATAGAGCAAGCATTTTAAAACGTTCTGACAAAATTAATTTATTTATTCTTTTTATTTACTTTCTTCTCGGAATCCTTTGTATTAGTATAATTTTCTATGAATCATTCAATTAATTTTATTTTAAATAGTAAAGTTAGAGTAAAGATTTCATTCTGTGTCTACAATTTATTTTCTATTCTAATTTACAATTAAGTGGTTTAATGGTATTTCTATGGTTGTATAATCATAAACAGATAAAAGGAAATCATTTTTACGTTTATCTCTCCATATCTCACTTTATAAAGAAATGTTTAAAATTCAACTGGCCACAAAATCTTAAAGTTTAACTGAAACACTCTTTACTCTATGAAATTTCTTACAAATGCATTCAATAATAAGAAGAACAAGAAGAATATATTAAAAATTATAGAAAAGACTTATGAATTATAATAAACGATTTAAATAAAAATTAAAAAACGAGAGTCACAAAGGAAAATGAAAATGAAATTAAATCCGCAGAGAAGCTATAAATAAGGGAGAATAAAGAGAAAATAATATCATTGGCAGAAATCGTAATAACTAAAAAATAAAGAAATAAAAATACTTACTAGTGAGTAAATGTACCTGTAAAACTCGAACACATTTTTCATTACAAGATAACTGCTTTCCCAAAGGAAATATTTTGCATCAGAACTGTAATAATAAACATATAACATGTGACAAACCGAATTCAAAATAGTATATATATACATATATATACATATATACATATATATACATATATACATATACATATTTACATACATACATATACATATATACATACATATATATATATATATATATATATATATATATATATATATATATATATATATATATATAAATCCCCGAATCATCTTGATGGCGTGGAGACTCAAACTGTGCTATGGTTTCAAATGAGTTTAAAGAACAGCAAGGGGGGACTTGATTCCAAATATTTCTTTTATTATATCTTCCCTCTTTTGGAAATATTGATGCTAGCAAATCAGATTTTAGTTTCCTAAGACAGGAGGCACGAAACATTGCTGCCATTTGTTTTCTCTATCCTTTTGCAAAACTTAATTATGTCCTGCAAAACAAAAAAAAACAAAAAAAACATCTTCCCCTTTTTCCTTCTTCCCATTTTCCTTTCTCTTTCTATCTCCCCCACTTCCTGACTGGTGTCATAACTTAAAATGTACCAAACTATACCCTTACCCATCTCTCATTGTAGAATTCACTAATGTTTTGCAGACATGAAGTAAACCCGATAAAATTCACTATAAAACAACCAAACCAAACACTATAAACTGGCAATTAACGATAAAAATGAAGAATAAAAACCTCCTACAAAATAACTAAATACAATTTAAGTATTATTTCCAAAATAACTGGATTCGGAATTAAATTTCGTAAAACAAAACAACCAAACAAAACTGTGAAAATAAATACTTAAAGATATATAAAAATAATTCGACTCGTCATTAAATAACCCTTAAAAGATTATTATGGCATAAAAAATAACAACAAACCCAAACAGTACAAATAAATATTTATAAATATAAAAAAAAGTCTTGAAGCATAAAAACTGCTTTCAAAATAATCGCATCCGTCATTAAATAACCTGAAAATGATTGATATGCCGTAAAACAAAACAACCAAACCAAACAAGCTTTTGGAAATAAACTACAATTATGAATTTTCTTTCTGTATGAAACCCAAAGAAAGAAGATATAACACATGAGAAATATATGGAATCAAGTATCTTCTTTCTATTATATCAAGTCAATAAAAAACATAGCAGGAAGTTTTAGTCCCCTTATACATCAAGGTAAGAGATTTCGGGGAAATATCGGATATTTTTTTATTTATATACAAAACAAGGAAAACAATGATTTTGATCGAAACATGTTATAGATACCCAAAAGTACCAGAATTAGGCTGTGGATGATACATAATACCCTTAATGTGCCAACTTTAGGGCACATATCGCATAGTCTACTATATAATTCAGCACATTGCATTTCTAACGAGCTTTCACACGTGAAATTCTGATCAACAGATGCTGGTATTTGGTACTATATTTATTGCCAAAAAAGGTGGTCTATTTATTTATCTATCTACACACACACGTGCATATATATATATATATATATATATATATATATATATATATATATATATATATACAGGTAAAGAACTCCATTTTTAAACATGAATATGCTAGTCACATTAATTAAGTATAAGAAACCAGATCTAATATCCTTAACAGTTTTCTTCTTTAGATTAAGGGAGGTGGTGTTTGATCAACACTGCTGGGAAACCATGATTTAATGTACTGTTTTGTTTTTAAATCACAGAAACAGTATTTCCTGGTAAAGAAATGACGATCCCTTAAATTAATTCTATAGCGAATTCAGTGGAGAGCAAGTTGATGCATTCATTGCAGGTTATTAAATGGCTTACTGACTAAATAGATTTCTAACGAAATATGAAATATATAAAAATTAAATAAGTGTTTTATATAGTTTTAAGGGTTAGAAAACTTTAAAGACTATATATATATATATATATATATATATATATATATATATATATATAGTAATTTTTAAAATATATATGGCGATTAAGCTACACTGAATATTCGGGGTTTAATCCACTCTAGGATTCGTCAGGCTTATGCGCGAATTCTTTGGTTGTATTTTTATATGGTCCGCTTTTGTTGAGGATTTTAGTCAGCCAATCAGCAAGAGGACCGTATAAAAACGATAAACAACCAAAGAATTCGCGCATAAGCCTGACGTATCCTAGAGTGGACGAAATTCCGGATATTCAGTGTAGCTTAATCGCAATATATATTTTATAAATTACTAACTAGCTCTACCTACGTATTGAGCACTTTTGAAGTAAATACTTAAAGTTTACGCATAAATCTATACTTTCGTATATTAAATTTATGTGAGTAAATGAAGTAGTTATATATATATATATATATATATATATATATATATATATATTTATATACACACACATATATATATATATATATATATACTGGTAGACACATTGAATATAAAAATTCTTATATTTTTTGTTCTCTAGGACAAAACTACATGAAAGTCTGCTGGCTTTTTTTAAATTATAATAAAAATCTATTGTTTAAATTTTATGACACATGTAAAAATGTAATTTCAAACTAAGAAAATATACCCAACTTTGCCTACATTTTATATATTTAAATGCATATATATGTGTGTGTGTGTGTGTGTGTGTATGTGTGAGTGTGTGTGCCCTTTAGGCCAGCTTCAGTTAGCTGCTTCTGTTGTCTCCGCTGTCGCCTTGCCAGGCTACATGTATATAGTCTCGGAAGTTTATTTAAAACATTTTAAACTATACGCAAAATAGTGTATTTATTTGGAACATAAAGTAATCTCCCGTGTAACCGAATATTTTTGTTTACATGAACAAACAATAGTACCAAAATTTTCGATGACGAGTGAGCGGACATTATCTAGTATATACTTTTTAATACACGATTTATTAAAGTGAGAGAAATTATTTAGTTCCTAACTCGTTGTGAACACACGTGCAAGTAGATTTTTACAAGGGATCACAATAGAGATAGGTTGTTCAGTATTTAGCACTCATTGGAGACACGGCGTTAGTTTCACCAAATCGATACGCCAAAGGATTTGATGACTGTTGAGGATTTTTGAAAGTATATCAGGTTTGTACTCAAGAGCGGTAGAGAACAGCGTGTTTTGAAGCCGTAAGTTACTGAAAGGTTGGTATAAAAAGCATTTGTTAAATGTTGATATGTAACATTATATATACAGAGAAAGAGGAAGAGACGGAGAGAGACAGACAGACAGAGATGCAGAGAGAGAAATGAAAGCAAATTATATTTGAATGACAATTAGGAAAACATCATTTGTAAGTAAATATTATGTGGTACATACAAAATAATTACTAACTGTAGACCCTAAATAGCATTAACCTTTAAACCACAAAATAAAATATAAAATAATTAAATTAGTAAACAAATTATTTATGTAATATATAAATATTAAACTTATTAAATCCAAACTAGCAACGAGAAACAAACTAAATTTTAAAATTACATCATTTTTTAACATGCGTGGGTGACACAAAAATCATGAAAAAGTGCATAAAGCAGAAGGTATCAACAATGACCACGATAGAGAAAGGCAAGTATAAATTGAGATTAAAAAGGGGCAGAAAACCAATAACGGACAATTTATATGAATGACAAAAAATGAGAGTCAAGAAAACACTTAGATATGGCTACAAAAAATATCTAAACAGAAAACAAACAAAAACCGAATCACTAATAACATACGCAAATGTTACCACGGGGGGAACACACTATATTACAGAAAAAGTTAAGAAGACACAAGAAACAACAAATATGGACACTGTGGACAAAAGAAACGAAACGATAAATAACATGATATAAGAATACAGAGCAAAGCAAAATAATATCAGATTTGATATAACAAGATGAAGCTGGAGTATACTAGGAACAATTCAAACATCTGTATTTCGAACATCCTGAGAAATGTCACAAGCACAACCGTTACAAAAACCTGATACGGAAACCATAACTCCTATGTGACATGGACGAACAGAAAGAAAATCCTCCAAGCAAGGGACCATATGTCATGATTTTAAACAAAAACGAAAATCCTGCCAGATCGTAGATTTCGTCTTTCCATCACAGCACATCATAAGTATCCCGTACACTGAGAAACGAACTAAATATAATAAACTATCCATATAGCTAAAAGGCATATGTAGGATGAGGAAAGACAAGATACAATTAATAATTATAGGAGCACTGGGAACAATACCGAATCGCTCCGAAAAAATTACAGAAATTTGAAACAAGATAATGCCTGAAAAGATACTATAAATAGCAATAAAAAAAACGTGAAATATTAAGGAAAACACTTAATGCGGGGGATAATATACATGGCTGTGTGAAAACAGATAGGGACCTGCCACGAAATGATAGAGAAACACCCCAGGAAGGCAAGAGAACTGAAACTATATAGTCGTCAATTAAACTCACCTCTCGAAAAAAAGTGCCCACATCGACCAGCACAATCCCAACGAGTGTATCATCTTCGAGGATAACAGAAAGATAAGGAGAGCCAACACTAACCAGGCATTCATTGGATGCGTGAAAAAAGAGCAGATTGTGGGGAGTCTTTTTGCAACCTTAATTTCAGTTAAGACAAATTGTCGATGAAGAGTTATTAAATATAAAGCAGCTGCAAAGTTTATCAAAAATGCAATATATTAGGAAGACTTCCGGCTTATTTCAGTAACGAATATTTCAATCATTTACTAGCGGGACCTGTGGAAATTCCGGAGCGGCATTTTTCATATGTAATATATTGTTGCTGGGCATTCTGTGGGCATTCTGTTCAGTATGAAGGAATGCACAATAATATTATTCTAGCTCCTTTATTAAAACTATATCGCCCCACCCTTACAAAAATGATAACTTTGATATATTTCCTGGGCTGATTATTTCATTACAAACACACCGGTCAATAACCCACATTTAGTCATTATTGAATATCTTACGTTGTTCGATAACAAATTATCATAAGTTTAAACCGTATTATTGCCTCTCCCCTTACTAAAATAAAAAATAGATATATTGTATGTGATGAATGAAAAAATACAACTGTCAATTAACTCACATTTCATCATTTTTCATAATTCTTGGATACGGTACTAATTTCGACAATAATTTTTTCATTATTTTAACTGACCATATCGCACATATTATTAAAATAATAGCTTTGATATATTATCTAGGCAGATTATTTCATTACGAACACACCAATCAATTAACTTACTTTTCATCATTATTTATAATTCTTGGATATGCTACTAATTTCGACAATCATTTTTTATAAGTTAAACGCATCTTATTGCTTCCACCCTTACTAAAATAATATTTTTTTATATATTTTCTGGGCTGTTTTTTTTTATTACAACACATCAATCAATTAACTCACATTTTATCATTTTTCATAATTCTTGGATAGTTTACTAATTTCGGCAATCACTTTATCATTTCACCTGACATCATCGCCCCCTTACTAAATCATAACTTTGATATATTGTCCGGTCTGGTTATTTCATTGCAAGCACTCTAATGCATTAAATCATATATTATCATTTTTTCATACGTCTTGAATGTGTTACTAATTTCGACAATTATTTTTCATAATTTAAACTATCCTTATCGCCCCCTCTTATTAGCATAATAACTTTGATATATTGTCTGGGCTGATTATTTTATTCTAAACACACCAATCCATTAACTTACAATTCATCATTTTTCGTAATTATTGGATATGTTACTAATTTTGACAATAGTTTTTCATAATTTAAACCATTCTTATCGACAGCTTTTACTAAAAAATAACGTTGATATATTGTCTGAGCTGATGATTAAAAACAACACAACTATCTATTAACTCACATTTTCGACATGTTTTATAATTCTCGAATATGTTACTAATTTCGACAATAACTTTTTATATGTTTAATCCACATTATTAACCACTCACTACTAAAATAATGACTTTGATATATTATCTCGACTGATTATTTTATTTCAAACACACCAATCAATTAACTCACATTTCGTCGTTTTCATAATTTTTGGATATGTTACTAATGTCGACAATCATTTTCTATCATTTTAACCCACATCATTGCCCCCTTTACTAAAATAATAATTTTGATATATTGCCTGGGCTGATTATTTCATTTCAAACACACTAGTACATTAAATCACATATTATAATTTTCATAATTATTGGATATGTTAATAATTACGACAATTATTTTTCATAATT
This sequence comes from Euprymna scolopes, assembly GCF_053919585.1. Classification (NCBI taxonomy): domain Eukaryota; kingdom Metazoa; phylum Mollusca; class Cephalopoda; order Sepiida; family Sepiolidae; genus Euprymna; species Euprymna scolopes. Next base: position 28,969,207 of record NC_136500.1, read on the forward strand.
TAAAACATCCTTATCGCTCTCTCTCTCTTACTAACATAATAACTTTGATATATTGTCTGAGCTGATTATTTTATTATAAACACACACCAATTAATTAATTCACATTTCATCATTTTTCGTATTTCTTGGAAATGTTACCAGTTTTGACAACAATGTTTCATAATTTAAACACACCTTATCGCCCTCTCTTACTAAAATAATAAATTTGATATATTTCCTGAACGTATTATTTTATTACAAACACACCACATTTAATCATTTTTCATAATTCTTGGACATGTGCTAATTTCGATAATCGTTTTTCATAAGTTTAACACACCTTACAGTCTTCCCTTACTAAGATAATAACTTTGATATATTGCCTGGTCTTATTATTTCATTACAAACACACCAATCAATTAACTCACATTTCATCATTTTTCATAAGTCTTGCATATGCTAATAATTTCGACAATAATCCACTATGTCGCTACCCTTTACTTAAATAATAACTTTGATATATTGTCTTGGCTGATTGTTTAATTATTCCAGATATTCTCATAGTATATATGTTCAACCTATCTAATCCAATCCCGGGTGACGCTGCATATTCTGCTAGTATGTACCTTTCTCCTATGCCATTCGATCCTGGCGACACTGGGTATTCTGCTACTATATGTTTTCCACCTATCTCATTCAATACTGTGTGACTCTTTCTGCTAGTATGTATTTGCACTTATCTCATTCAAACCCGGAAATGACTTCATGTCCGCCATCCCAGTATTAAAAATATACATGAAATAAAGTAATGTTTAAATCACAAACTATTTTAGCCATTTTTGGGACTGACTTTATATCCCCAACCAGCTGCCAAAAATATACATGAAATAATGTAATGGCTAAATAGTAAACTGTTTCAGCCTTTTTCTGGGCTTAACTTCATATCCTCCACCCCACTGTTATAAAAAATACATGAAATAAAGTAATTTTTAAACGGTTTCAGCCATTTCCGGGACTGATTTCATATCACCTAAACTACTATTAAAATATCCATAGAATAAAGTAATGCTTAAATTGTAAACGATTTAAGTCATTTTCAGAACTTACCTCATATCCCCTCACCCCACTGTTTAAAACATACTTGAAACAAAGTAATGTTTGAATTTTAAACTGTCTCAGCAGCTTCTCGAAATTAATACATAGAAACATTCACACGGTTAGGGATTAAACAACCATTGCTTCAACATGACTGTCTGAGTGTAATATCAGTCTCAGCATTCAAGTGGCAAATCCCTCCCTTTTTGGTATTGGTTAATGGAGGAGAAATCCTTCATTACTGATGCAATTTTTATTTTTGTTACTGACCAGAGTGCACCTTTTGGGGAGCTGCCCCCCATGTTTAAACGGACCTCATGTCCAACTCTGTCTTGTGTGGAGGCAAGTAAACAACAAAAAATAATCAGAAGGGACATTTTTCAGGGCATCTTATAATTAATCAGAAGAGACATTTCCAGTGCATTTTATAATTAATCAAAATGGATATTTCCAGGGAATTTTGTAATTAAATCAGAAATTACTTTTCCCAGTTACTTTTGTAATATTAAAATGTTGTTACATTAAATATAGTACTCATTTACAATGCCTCCCAACGGGACAGATTTAGTCACCAGGGTCGTTTTTTTTACATGGAGAAAAACAAAGGACAAACAATTGTCTTAGTCGTAAAGGAATTCTCTTCCACTGAGAAAGAAATTGAAATGTACAGTCTGAAGGACAGATACTACACTTCGATCTTATCCAAAAGGCCAAGAAGAACAAATTATTGTTATTAGCTTCTGCTCAATAGCGACACTAGTTTTTTTTGTTTTTTTTATACGACCCGGATATAAGCGTGACACACAAAAAAACACACGCTATCGTATTAATATATATAGATGACAAGCTGTGTGAGATCTTACAGTGACTACAAATAAGAAGAGCTTCGTTGTAGACAAAACATTCGTCTTCGTCATTCTCAACATGCACATGCTTAAATCGACCTGGCTTTAAGAAAATTTTAAAGAATTAACTGCACAATGGTATTTAAAAATAAATTATCCGAATCATGAAAATAATATACCATAAAATAATTTAAACAATTAAGAATAGTAACAGTTTGTGTTAATTAAAACGCAGATACCAACCAGAAATAACAGTACGTGTGAAACGAGTAATAAATATTGAAATTTTTTAGCGTTAATTCTAGGGCACAGAAAAATAAATAGTAGACATTACTCTGGAACGCCACCTGTTGACTCTTTTAATGTCTAACAACGTCATGCACAGTATTATCGGATAGTTTTTGAATATTTATTGGAGTTTGCTAAGTGTTTTTGTCACACGAAGAGGATTTGCCAGAAATCGAAAGGTGCGGTGTTATTCATGGAATATTCTTTATTATTAGGCAGAAAAGTTTATTATAAACATTGAAAAAAAAAGTAAAAACGTACAGCCAAGCGAGAATTGTATGTATTGCAATGCCCACTTCTAAAATAGGTACATATACACATACATACGCACACATTCATACACAAACAAACACATTATATATATATATATATATATATATATATATATATATATATATATATATATATATATATCATGTTTTTCCTGGGGTAAAGCTCGGAGTAGTGTTCAACCCACCTGTCTAGCTGTTTAACTTTGTCTAGTATGGGTTCACCCGATTTAGACTTCAGTGAAGCAGTTTTGTTAATTATGGGCCCTGTAGCTCTCCTGATCCCGTTATACATATTTTTATATTTCCTGTATCAGCTGCATGATGGATAGACTCGGAGAGCTCCATCCAGTAGTTGTTTGCAGCTTCTCTTACACCCTTTTGAACTGCCCTTTTGGAAAGCTTCAGTGCTGCCAGCGATGTAGGAGATGGATTAGCCCTGTATGAGAGCAAGGACAAACGCTTTGCCTAAATCAGAGGGTTGAGGGTAGCAGAGTTGGCATCATACCAGTCATTTCGTTTGCTACCTGTCCTCCTCCCAAAGACTTTGAGAGCTGTAGAGTGGATGGCATTTTTCAGTGTTTCCCACTGTTCAGATGCAGTCCGGGTGTTATCTCCTTTGAAGGTGGAGGTTAACATCAGTCCGCCCTGGATGCCATTGATCGTCTACCGCTGATGCATGAGCTCGATGAGGAGCTTCCATAGAAGAACTATCCTGGGCAATAGACAGACTGCCATCAGGAAAAGCCTCAGGAAAGGACTATATTCCAGCAGAGGTCTTAACAAGTTGAAAGGCTAGCCTGCTTGAGCCCCTCCATAGTCTTCTGATACAGTGTTGGAGAGAAGGCTCAGTGCCTCAGGGCATGAGAGACGCAAATATCATCACTCTCTACAAACACAAAGGGGACCGCGGTGACTGCAACAACTACCGCGGTATCTCACTGTTGAGTTTCGTTGGCAAGCTATTCGCACGTATAGTATTACTGCGACTACACGTTCTTTCCGACCGAATCTACCCAGAATCTCAATGCGGCTTTCGTTCAGAGAGATCAACAATCGATATGATCTTCTCCCTACGCCAACTGCAAGAGAAGTGCAGAGAGCAAAACCAGCCTCTGTATGTTGCCTTCATAGACCTGACCAAGGCATTCGATCTCGTGAGCAGAGATGGACTATTCAAAATTCTCCCACTGATCGGATGCCCACCAAAACTCCTCAGCATCATAAGATCCTTTCATGATGGCATGAGGAGCACTGTGCAATTTAACGGTGGCATGTCTGCTGAGTTCGGGGTGAGGAGTGGTGTCAAACAGGGTTGTGTGTTGGCCCCAACACTCTTCGGCATCTTCTTCTCCTTACTCCCGAAGCATGCTTTCAAGAACACAACGGATGGTATCTGCTTGTACTCCAGGTCAGATGGTGGTCTCTTCAACATGGGCAGACTCCGCTCCAGGACAAAGAGCAGGACAGTTCGGATAAGAGACATGCTGTTTGCCGATGATGCAGCTATAGCATCGCATCAGGAAGATGGTCTTCAAAGACTGATGGACAGGTTTGCTAATGCTTGCAATCTGTTCGGTCTCACCATCAGCCAGAAGAAAACCCAAGTCATGGGACAAGCAACCGCCTCTCCACCCAGCATCACAATCCAAGGCACACCACTAGAGGTCGTACGCCAGTTTCAATATCTAGGCTCCACTGCTTCAGACACCCTCTAATTGAACGTGGAGCTAAACAAAAGGATTGGAAAGGAATCCACAACCCTTTCTAAACTAACTAAAGAGTCTGGGAAAACAGGCACCTTACCACCTCCACCAAGATGACCATCTACAGAGCGTGCATTCTCAGTGTTCTACTGTATGGGAGTGAATCCTGGACTACATACTCAACACAAGAGAGGAAACTCCAGGTCTTCCATATGAGGTGTATACGTAGGATACTTGGTATCACATGGCAGGACAGGGTGAGTAATACTGATGTTCTGCAGAGAGCGGGCACCCCATCCATTTACTCCCTCCTGCGTGAGCGACGTCTTCGCTGGCTGGGCCATGTGCGCAGGATGGATGATGGGCGCATCCCTAAAGACCTTCTCTATGGCGAGCTTGCCTCAGGCTCAAGAAAGAGGGGGCGACCCCATCTTCGCTACAGGGATGTCTGCAAGCGTGACA
>NC_136500.1:28976350-29058850 GCF_053919585.1 Euprymna scolopes
ATATATATATGATATTGAGAAGAAAAGAAAAAAGAAATAAATGGTTATAATAAAGAGAATAAGAACTAGAAGGAAAAGGAAAGAATAATGAGATCTAGTTAAATAGAGAAAGAGAGAAAGTAAGAATTTGACAGTATATAGAAAAAGAAAAAGAAAAAATCTGCGTGTCAACCAATTTATGAACAATTATACAATTCAGTAATGAAACATATTAACTTTTAACTTTATTTAAATTGCGTCTCCCTTTTTACTTTTTTATTTAATTAAAGTCCTGTGTTTTAAGTTTTTTAACTCCAACTTCTAAAGAGTTCCTACCTAAAATAAAAATACATTATTCATTGAACTTTTGAATAGTCAAGTCGCTACCTGATGATATCTGTTGTTTGATTGAAACAAGTGGCTATTTGTAGCAGCGGGATGTGAGCATGTTTATATAACAATAAACAAGTATATATATATATATATATATATATGAGTGTGTGTGTGTAATTTATTTGGCGTAGTTATACTCAAGCCATCAACTCTAGCATTTAGTGCAACTCTTATACGACCAAAAACATTGTACATATATGAGCACGTCTGAATCATGCATAGTAGCTAGTGTTACGGATTGTGTATAGATTTAGTTATTCGTAACAAATAGCAAATTAACAGTTGATATTTAACTGTAAAGTAATAAATGTTTCATTCAAACGTTGAATATCATCATTTAGAAAACTTTTATAATCTATACGTTACTTAAATATCATACCTCACGTCTTAATGAAACTTTTGATTTCTGAAAGTTGATCTTCATTTAAACAGCTTTTATCTTCTATTTCCTGCTCACTGGAAATCAATAAAATATAAAGAAAAGGATAATTCAAATGAAGACTCAAATCGAAGATCAAACGAACAAGGGAACAGAATAATCACGTCTAAGTTCAAAATTACATATAAAAATCACATTTCAATAGATGTTCAGCTGAAATTATCCATGAACAAGAGCTATTGAAAATTTATGTATATTTGACACGGAGGTCAAAAGCTAGCAAGAGCAGACCTATTATTCTCCTTGGGCGGATTTAAATGAATGCTATTTCTCAGAGATAGGTTCATATTATATTTTTCTGTACGTTTTTTTTCACAGGTTCTTTTTTTTTCTTTTGGCGAATCTTTTTGTATTTTTTCTAGACAAAGACAGTAGGTATAAAAAGGATGTCTATTCGAAGCCGTTGGATATCGGCAATCGATGAAGATGATGAGTTATCGATCATTTAAGAATATGCAGAATTATAAGTTGAAGTCTATTGAGATAAGAAGGCTGATCAATAATTCCGCCACCAAGGAAAGCTATCACTTGGTGTTTGACCTAAGAACTCCCCTGTATAATGTTTGATGTACGTAATGCACAGAAGGCTTATATATATATATATATATATATATATATATATATATATATATATATATATATATATATATATATATATATAGGGTGTTCCAAAAGCCCTAACAACATTTTGACATTGAATATCCCGAGGACTATTAAGGATATGAAACGAGCTCTTTTATATGCCGAAAGCTTCCAATCTAAAGTTTTTTATAGAATGTTTCAAGATGTTAGATATGAAAACTATTACTCAGACGACACACATCAAGCCGATAGTTCACTTTTTTTTCTAAAAGAATTCCAGTATTGCTCTTTCAATGGTTGCACCAACTTATATTATTTGGGCTTTATTCTCATCCACATCTCCTGAAATAGAGGCACGTAAGGCAATTCTGTTCACTTATTCCAACACAATATAATCGCATGGGTGTGACATCAGGATATATATATATATATATATATATATATATGTATGTGTGTGTGTGTTGTTGTGTGTGGTTATTGTAATTTTCTTTATTGATGCTTGGTGTGTTTATCTTTAGTTCTATCTTTTTTTATTTATTATAAAACCGCCTCTGTGGTACCAGTCTTCAAGAATTCTGGTGAAAAAACTGACCCACTAAATTATCGCCCCATTAGCCTCCTCCCGCTTTTCGCCAAAATATTTGAGTCCTTAGTTAATCAAGCCCTAGTCCAGCACCTAACAGCTGCTAAACTCCTGACTGACAAACAATATGGATTCAGGCAAGCCCGTTCAACAGCAGATATCTTAACTGTAGTTTCTGAATGTATATACCGTTCATTGGACACAACAGGGGAAGGTAGAACGGTGCCCCTTGATATATTTAAGGCTTTTGACAGGGTATGACACTATGGTCTTCTAAGGAAAATTAGATCATATGGAATCACTGGAAGGATTCATAATGTAATTAAATCCTTCTTAAGTAATAGAAAAATCAAAGGTGTCCTCGACGGTCTTACATCTAAACAATATGCCATAAATGCGGGAGTACCTCAGGGGTCTATCCTTGGACCTCTATTATTCCTGATATTCATAAATTACCTCCCTGATAAAATTGTTTCGGAGATGGGTATATTTGCCGATGACACCACCCTCTATAACAGATATGAAGGGAAAACAAATGAACACACATCCAAGGAAATGGCAGAAACACTAGAGGATGACCTCCAACCTGCAGTGCAATCGGGAAATTCAATGCTGCTAAGACTAAGCTTGTTTCCTTCAATAATTAAAAGAAACCTTATCTACCACCAATAGCAATGGCCAAGAACACATTGCCTTAAAGTACATCTTTTAAACTCCTCGGCCTTACGTTTACAGGGAATATGAACTGGAATAGATACATTGAGATCATTGCCAAGGCTACTGCAAGGAAGGTTGGCTCCCTGTACCGTGCTAGAAAACTACTTACGCCTGACAGTATCCTATACCTCTATAAGGCCACCAGTCGCCCATGTATGGAGTACTGTTGTTACATCTGGGCTGGTGCATCTGCTGCTTGTCTCTTGCTCCTGGACAGGGTTCAAAAAAGAGTCGCCAACCTGATAGGTCCTGAACTGTCATCTAGGCTTCAGCCTCTGTCACACTGACGAGATGTTGCATCCCTCTGCCTGTTCTACAAATACTTTAATGGTGAATGCTCTGATGAAATGCAAACACTTGTACTTCTCCGACGTAACTACCCCGACACACCCGACAAGCTACTAAGTCTCATCGCTTTACAGTAGAGATCCCTAGGTGCAAGAAAGCCTTTTACTACAATAGTTTCTTCCCCAGAACTGCGAGTCTTTGGAGCTCCCTTCCGGGAGTCTGCTTTTCCAACTGCACTGATATGCAGAAGTTCAAATGTAATGTTAACAAACATCTTTTTACTCACCTCCCTTCATAATGACCCCGCTAATAAAGTCCCTGATAGTAGCACCCTGCTTCAAAGTGGCATTGTGCCTTGTTTGGGGTGAAAATTGAATAAAAAAATAAATGTGGGTGCAGAATCAGTAGGTACGATTAGAACATAAACAAACAAGTAACACGCCTAATATTCCACGACAAAAACCTACAATTGTCCGACATTAGAAATATGTTTACTAATAATACTAAAATTCTTTAGCCAGTGTGTCTTTGCTTGAAGGGATTGCTAGTTTTATCTATATAGAATTTATTTGTAGCAGTGTCCTCCTTTGCTCTATTAAATTAATTATACACCAGAGGTTACCCGGCAGTTATGTTTTAAAGGACAATTTGATTTATCTATACAGCTACAAGTTTTTTTTTCTTTTTTTCTCTCTTGTTACATTCTTTTTTATAATTAAAAATTGCATTGTTATGGTTTTTGTATTATTCTTTCAAAGTTTTGGTTAAACTGACGCTCAGGTTAACAGGCTTTTTATTAAATATTTTGTTCCGGACATTATTGAAAAAGAAGTAAAGCTTAATGAGGTTCAAGTATTTTTCCTAGGTTGGATTTAATGATTTAATTGAGTGGAGAAGTAAACCAAATGATTTTCATTTTACAAGCTTTTTAGATGAGGTTGTTTACTTTGCAGATTCTCTTGCCTTATTTCTCTCTTACTTTCTCTCTCTTTCTGTATATATATATATATATATATATATATATATATATATATATATATATATATTCAATTTTATTTGACTTGAATCGAAATTTTCAGAAATCAAAGAGCCTGCTTACAGAGCAGACACTTGATCTATATATGAGATACATAGATATCAAATATACCAGTAAAGTTCTTTTTCCCCTCAAACACTGAGTGAGTAATAAAGTAAGATCATAAGTTTTCTTTTCCTAATTAAATATGTTATTTTATATATTTTTGGAGGTCCAATCGTCTTACTACATGTCTACGACAAGAATCTACCAAGTCTGGTGAAATGTCCAGTTTTCTGTTATTACGTGAGGAAACGTCACTTAACGTAATTGCGCCATGTCTCGTAAAAACAAGTGTTGGCTATACGTACAAATCAGATCTTATTTTAGGCCGGAATAGTATGTCATTTTGTATGCGTCTAGTAGAAAATCAAAAGTTACCTTATAATGGAAATCAAAGTTTTTTTTCCCTCCAGTAGGAATACGAGACCTCCACACTACCAGACATTAACGTTTGCCGCTTCTTTATATATATATATATATATATATATATATATATATATATATATATATATATATATATATATGAGTGTAGGTGTATGTATGTGTGTGTGTGAGTTTGACGCGAAAGATAGTGCGGAATGTTTAATTTTGATTTCAAATAATGTATGTTCAAATAGTACTATATTATGTTAACGAACTCCTACCGTTCTATATAATCATTTAAATTACGATTGTTGTAAAACAATTATGGGCTCTATTGGGAATGTTGAATACAAGAGAGAGAGAGAGAGAGAGAGAGAGAGAGAGAGAGAGTCAAATTCGTGAAATTTTCTTATTTTAATGCATGCTAAGCCGACAGGCTGCTGAAAAAACCAGCGATGTGAACGAAGCGTTTAGCCTAGAAACCTCTACTGAACGCACAGCACAATGGTAGTTTAAAAATGTTGGTGGCGGCGACGTGTCTTGAATTTAATGGGCGTAGTGGTTGGCTATTAACTGTTGACAACGGTCAATTATGGGCCTTAGTTGAAGCCAATCGACTCACAACTGTTCGACAACTTGCTTATGAAGTAGATGTAATGTATAGCATGATTTCGAACCGTTTAAGATTAGAATAGCAAATATAATTGATAAAATGAGTGCCCGACAAACAAAAGAAACGCCGTTATGTAGTGTAATCCCTCCGTCATTTATGCAACAAGAACGACCCGATTCTCGGCCGCGTTGTGATTTGAGATCAAATGTAGTTTTTTTTTACGACAACCGGCGACGCTAAGCTACGTAGTTAAATGACGACAAACCTTCACAACATTTTCTGTAGCTAGAATTTAACCAAAAAGATCTTGCTGAGTGTTTGGTGGCTTATGAACGGTTTCATCGATTTCAGTTTTTGGAAGTGAAGCGTAACCATAAAGGCAAATAAATAGTGTCAAATAATAGATAAAATGCATAATAAACTTCGAAACCAACACTCGGTTAAAAGAACAGGCCCAATTCTCCTCCACAACAATGCCCGTCATCACGCTTCTAAACACCTGCAGAACGTGAACGACTTGAGTTACGAAATTCTTCCCCATACGCCATACTCTCCAAACCTCTCATTTATCGACTACACCCTTCTTAATTATCTCGGCGACTATCTGCGAGATAAATGCTTCAAAACCTAAGCAAAATCACAAACGCTTTCAACAACTTAATCGCCATCAGAACGCAACATTTTTACGTTACTGACATAAATACAATTATTTGTGTTGACTCTAATGCTGCTTACTTCGATCAATAATTTTTTGTTTGATTAGAGATATGGTCATCTGAATTTTAAAGTAAAAAACAATAAAAATAACAATAATAATAATAATAATAATAATAATAATAATAATAATAATTTTAGATTTCAATGACTATTTTTAAAAATGTTATTGTTTTATTTCTCTGTGAATTTTTAGGGGGACATTTTATATAAATGGTATTCAAACATGCAACATGCTTTTTAATCAGTTTTTGGGCGAAATTTTGGTTGTTAAGAGTTCAAAGGTTAAGGAGTTGAACTTGTCGGACTCTACCAAACTCCTCTGCCAATCTTGACATTTTACATGCTTGTTACCTGGGCATGAGTCAAAATTTTAATATATATATATATATATATATATATATATATATATATATATATATATATATATATATATATATATAAAGCTGAATGTTTGTGTGCGTGTCTGGTCTCGAATAGGTTCCTATTTAAAAAACTGATTTCATATAATGATAGAAGATGTATCGAGACACAGGAATGGGTATGTTTGATCTGGCAGAACGGTGGTGCATTAAAATTGTGGGGTCTCTATTCGCGCCTGATCCACAAAGTATGGAATTAAAAAAATAAGAAATAAAAAAAAAACTTTTACACGTGTTTTTGATATAGATGTACATAAGAATACTTTGACAAGTATCTTTTAACTTAAATAAGGATGGTATAATAAAATTGTGGGGTCAGCGTCCGCGCCTGACCTCCATATAATGGAAGTGGGTGAAAACTGTAAGAAATACTTTTCATATCTATCTGCGTAAGTATACCTTGATAATTATGTTTCAGTTTGAGGAAATATGGTATAATAATATTATGGGGTGTCCGTTCGCACCTGAGCTCTATAGAATGGACATATGTCACAAAGTTTAACAAGGATTTTTAATATAGATCCACAGAATATTGTGATAAGTGTTTCAGTGTGAACAGGTATGGTATAATAATGTATGGGGTGTATCTATTTTATTTTTGCTTTCATCATATTTTGCTTTGGTGTTGATACCCCAAATTCAACTTAAATTTACATCCCTTCCTTTTCATAACCTATCATACTTTTCTAAGAGTCCATTTTCTGTAGGCTATTTTTGAACCCAGTCAACGACGGGTATTTTGCTATTATATATACATACATATATATATATATATATATATATATATATATATATATATATATATATATATATATGCACATAAAGTTATTAACAGTACATAGGGGTTGAGCAAAGCCGCGCTGAACTTCTAGTAGACAATTTGATAGAATGGTCAGTAAATTCTACTAGAGAAGCCGTCCAAAAGAACATATCTATCGAAAACGAGTGGAAGAGTCATGTCAAGTGACTGCCATACAACAGAAAAAATCGCACGCTAAGAGAAACTTATTCCCAATAAAAGTTGGCTTCCAAAGCTAGAACTAATGGAAATATCACTAAGTATAAATGGTAAAACAGACGAAATAAAACAATCTTTCCTAGAACGTCACACGTCGAAACCTTATATGTAGAAGACATTTAAGACATAACAACCGCGAATGTGGAGACTAAGAACTTCGAAATAACATTACTATCCTCTACTAAATCGGCCAAAGTAGAATCAAGCGAAAGAATGCCGTCCTATAAAGAAATATAAATAGAAAAAATTGAAAGCAGAAACACAAAAAAGTTACCAAAGCCCTCCCATACATTTCAATAAATCCTATTACTAATTTAAGCAAAATAATTTATACAGCTGCCAGGACGGCCAGCATTAAATTTAAAGTAGAAAACTTTGTAAAAATCAAGTTGACTAAAAAGGACTGGGTGTGAATTCTGGCTAGAAACAGATCTACAAAACTAAATAAAGAAGCCAAAACGAATAAATAAGAGGAAGAAGCATAAAATGATGGAAAAGCTGAAATCTGACTCGCAAGGAAAAGGGAAACACGGAGAACTAAAGTACAAGATAGCAGACCTTTCAGAAAGTTTAAGACGATATAATACAAAACGGATTAGCAGAAAGAAAACAGAAGCTTGAAAACAATACACCCCAATTTTATCAAAACATAAATTAGGCGAAAAACAATAACGAAATAATCGTGTGCTCTATTATAGAAGCTAACGTTAGAGCAACAAGATCACAATAGAAATGCTCAATAACAGAAATACATGAGAGAAGAGCTACAGCAACCTGAAGAAAGGGCTGAAAACGAAATCAGCAAAAAAAAAACAACTACTCTAAAAAAAGAGAAAACTGGGAGACGAGACATCCTTGTTCAAAAATATCCACAACACTACATAAAAAGCTAATTCAATCACTGAAAAAAATAATAAAATGTACATTGTACGATACGTTACATAATGTTGATTATATGAAATCATTTATATATATTGGCTTAAGTTAAACCACAAAAGTTAGTTATTATAGTACAATGATGCTCTAAACAGCCATATCCATTTCGAACGCGTTAATATCTGATTAAACAACTTACGTTGGATTTTATACGCCGGGGATAGTCCCTTATATACGGATAAAACTTCCCGAGCGCAATTGTAAAGTTAGATCATATATGGGTAGTTATTTTGTCATGATAGAACTTTAACTTGTCGTCGATAATATTTGTCAACTATCAAATTGAGATATGTATCTTTAGCCTTCCGATTAAAACCGAGCGAGAAAACATCACAAAGGAATAAATTATAAGATGGTCATGCATTACATTTGTTGTTTTTTTTTATTTTGATATGTCGGTTGGCCGTTTCGGGTTTCATGGGGAATTAACTGACACGGACAACGTGTCTCATATATATATATATATACATATATATATATATATATATATATATATATATATATATATATATATATATATACTAGCAGGGGTGCCCGGCGTTGCTCGGGTGTTTGGAGGTGTATGCTGTGCAAAAAAAGCAAAAAAAACAAAAAATGGTTAATTTTTTAAAACTTTGACCCCTATTATGACCCCTTAAAATTTATTGTTTCGGGCTCAAATCACTTTATTAAGTTAGATCCATGTTCAAGGAACCTAAACCTAAAATTTCAAGTGTCTAGACCCAAAATTGTCGTAGGAGTTTGGTAGAGTTCTTAAAGGTCAAATCGTTGAAATTTGACCCTTTAACAGCCAAATTTCTTGCTGACACTCATCACATCGATTCTCCCAAATCTCAGTACCCTGTATTTTAAATTTCGAGTCTATAGACTAAAAATTGACAGAGTTATTGCGTAGGGAAATGTACACAGACAGACACACAGACACACAGACAGACAGACAGACACGTTCACTTTTATATATATATATATATATATATATATATATATGTTTTAAACGCTTCTCTCAATTAAAAAACATCGAGATTCATGACTGCTTAGTTTTACGTATTGCATGTGTTGGGGTTGTTTTCATTTTAATTATCCTGTGTATTCATTGAATTGTAAACATCATCACTATCGCCATGACCATTCCGGAATTATGCCTTTTTTAAACGCTTCTCTCAATTTAAACAACAAAAAGAAAACATCGAGATCCATGACTGCTTAGTTTTACGTATTGCATGTGTTGGATTTGTTTTCATTTTTATTATCGTGTGTATTCAGTGAATTGTAAACATCATCACTATCGTCATGATCATTGATGAATCATACAGTTTTTAAACGCTTCTCTCAATTTAAAAACAAAAACAGATTCATGACTGCTCTATTTTACATGTTGCATGCGATGACTGTGTTTTATGTGGGGTGGAAAGGGTTCAGAAAGCCAAGGTGAAAACTGCCTGTCTAGAGGAAGCAAATCTCTGATCTAAAAAAAGCATAAATCGGAAGACCAGTGCCGGCATTAAGCTGGTCTGCAATTTGATTTGTTGCTGACTATCTTGCTCTTGTTTGTTGCTGGATATCAACATTTTGAACAGAGAGAGATAGATAGATAGATAGAGAGAGAGAGAGAGAGAGAGAGACTACCCGTCGTACAGAGCTAAATCTCTGGAATAACATCTTTGTACAGATACTTCCTCGGACATTTGTCAAACAAAAAAAAAAGAAAGAAAATGTCCTATTGGCGATGGCTGCCCATATTTACAGGGATAGAAGATATTATGCTAAACAACATCTACTCCAGCTCTGTTGCTGGAATGTGAGAACACTTATTGACAATGGTAAAAGACTAGAAGGGAAGACTGCAATTTTGACCAAGGAATTGCAAATATACAATATAGACATTGCTGCACTCTCTGAGACACGTTTCGCAGGTGAGGATCAACTAGTTGAGCGCAAGTCGGATTACACGATCTTCTGGTCTGGTAGAGCTGAAAAGGAGAGGCGTGAGGCTGGTGTTGGTTTTGCAGTTAAGAACTCCTTAATTGACAAGATCGAACAGCCAGCAGGCATAAATGACCGTGCAATGACATTGAGAATGCTGGTCGTTATCTGAATGTTCTTTCTGTCTATGCGCCGACTCTTACTTCGCCTGAAGACGATATTACGTCCTTTCATCATGTGCTTAGATCTGTTATCACCGGTTTGCCAAGGAGAGTTTAGTGGTTCTTGTGACTTTAATGCACGTGTTGGATCAGACAACGAGACTTGGTCTCCATTGGGTCCATATGGCATTGGTAGAGTCAATTCAAAATGTATGCTGCTTCTCCATCTCTGCAGTGAACTAAATCTTGTTATCACCAACACTTTTTCCCACCAGAAAAATAAGGAAACTTGGTTCCATCTTCAATCTAAACATGCCCATTTGCTTGATTACATACTGTGTAGACGTAGTGATTTTGGGAATTTTTGCAAAGTTAGAGTAATGCGTGGTGCTGACTGTGGTATTGATTATTTAATGGTCAGAGCTAAACTGAGAATTACAGTTCGCAAAAAAGCCGTTTCAATGGTGTCAAAGTGCCTAAACATATTGATGTTTCCAAATTGAAGGATCCAGTCGTACGAAGTTCCTTGAAATCTGCTTTCAACCAGGTGGATTTCTCAGATTGTGACTGGGAGACAGTAAGAGGTACAATATACCAAAAAGATTTTGACGCTCTTGGATTGAAGGTTCCCAGACATAGAGATTGGTTTGCTGATGATTTCAATCAAATGCTTCTCCATCTCTGCAGTGAACTAAATCTTGTTATCACCAACACTTTTTCCCACCAGAAAAATAAGGAAACTTGGTTCCATCTTCAATCTAAACATGCCCATTTGCTTGATTACATACTGTGTAGACGTAGTGATTTTGGGAATTTTTGCAAAGTTAGAGTAATGCGTGGTGCTGACTGTGGTATTGATTATTTAATGGTCAGAGCTAAACTGAGAATTACAGTTCGCAAAAAAGCCGTTTCAATGGTGTCAAAGTGCCTAAACATATTGATGTTTCCAAATTGAAGGATCCAGTCGTACGAAGTTCCTTGAAATCTGCTTTCAACCAGGTGGATTTCTCAGATTGTGACTGGGAGACAGTAAGAGGTACAATATACCAAAAAGATTTTGACGCTCTTGGATTGAAGGTTCCCAGACATAGAAATTGGTTTGCTGATGATTTCAATCAAATTAAGCCTCAAATTGATAGAAAACGGAAAGCTTATTTGAAACTTCTCAACTCTTCACCTCTGAACAAGCCAGCGCTCGCTGCCCACTTTTTTTCTGTGCGGAGTGAGGTTCAGTTTTGTGTGCGCCAAATAAAAAACAAATGGTGGTCTGACCTCTCCAGGGAGATACAGATTGCCTACGATCATAGAGATGTCAAGACATTCTACACTCTGCTTCATCATGCTTATGGTCCGAAATCCTCTTCAACTACCCCACTCCTGACGAAGGACGGGAAAACCTTGCTGAAAACCTCAGATGAAATTATGTACCGATGACATGAACACTTTAATAATGTTTTTCATAACCCATCCAATTTTGATGTTGCTGCAATAGAAAGTACCCCTCAATGTTCCTTTTGTCCGGAACTTGATGTTGAACCGACTCTTGCGGAAACAGTTAATTGCATTAAACAAATAAACTCGAACAAAGCTCCTGGGCTGGATAGCATCCCTTCTGAGCTGCTGACACATGGTGGTGTCAATGTACATTGCGTGGTCTACTCTTAGATACTGTCAGTATGGCAGGGTTACCAGGTTGCCCAAGATTGGGATGATACCATCTTGATTATGTTGTACAAAGAAAAGGGTACAATGTCTGATTGTGGAAATTATCGAGGTATCTCGCTGCTGAGTGCGGTTGGAAAGGTATTTACACAGCTCTTGCTAAACCGATTGCAAAAGTATGTATGTTCTAATATCCTTCCGTAATCCCAGTCTGGTTTTAGAGGTGGGCGAGGAAATGTGAATTTGGTGTTTTCTGCAAGACAGCTATTGGAGAAATGTATTGAAAAGCGTATGCCTCTTTGCCAGGTGTTTGTGGACTTAACCAAGGCGTTTAACACAGTCAACCGTGAGGTTCGCTGGAAAGTGCTGGAAAAATTTGGCTGTACCCCTGCTTTTGCAGACAAGTTCAAGCAAATTCATCATAGTATTAACGGTCGCGTCAACTTCAATGGTCGGCTTTCGGAAGAATTCCCCATTGATAATGGTGTGAAGCAGGGTGATATAGCTGCACCAACATTGTTTTCGCTCTATTTGACTGCTGTGCTCTGGTATAATCTCCACGAGTGTGATATTGGTGTTTATATTAGATTCCGAACAGCTGCAAAGGTGGTCAACCTCAGAAGATTCCAAGCCAAAACACTTATTAGTGATGGACTGGTTAGGGAACTTTTGTATGCTGATAATGCTGACCTGGTAAACACTCCCCAGTAGATATGCAACTAGTGATGGATCTCTTTACAAATGCTTGTACTGCTTCGGACTGACAGTTAGCATTAAGAAAACTAAATCCATGTGCACTCCCGCTCCCGATGATCTGTATGTGGAACCTGATATCTTCGTTTGTGGAAAGCGCCGTTAAGTCGTAAGAAAATTTCTCTACATTGAGAGTGCCTTATCAAATGATGCTATTCTTAATGCGGAAATAAGAAAGAGAATCAGCAAGGCATCTGATGTTTTTGGAAGGGTACAAGATAGAGTCTGGTATGATGGTGATCTAACTCTAACAACTAAAATTTCAGTATATCAAGCATGTGTAGTACTATCCCTACTCTACGCATCTGAAACCTTGGACCTTGCACCGGTCACATATAGAATTGCTCGAGGGGTTCCATCAGCACTGCCTCAGACACATTCTTGGTTTAAACTGGTATAGTTTTGTCCCTGATAAATACGTCTTAAAAAAGGCCAAAACAACCAGTATTGCTACCATTGTTATTAAGAACCAGTTGCGTTGGGCGGGTCATCTCATCCGGTTTGAAGACTATGGACTCCTAAAACAATTTTCTATGGTGAGCTCTTTCTTGGAAAAAAAAACCCAGCAGAAGCCCAAAAAACGTTTTTGTGATAGCATCAAGGAGAGTCTGGTGAGCTTTCATATTTCTGTTGACAGTATAGAGTCCCTAGCGTATGATCGCAAGCAGTGGAGGACACTGATATACAGGGGTGCACGACACTTTAAAGCTGCCAAAATAGACCGAGCGAAGCTTAAGAGAGCATGTAGGAATTGCCAAACCTTGCCGCCCAACCATGGAGATCTCTGGATCTGTAAGGTGTGTGACCGGGCTCTGTTGTCTAAGGCATGTTTTGTTAATCACATGAAAGCCCACGAGAATAAAGGTTCCGCTGCTGTTAGTTTCATACAAATCAGTGAACGTTTTCAGTGTCATGTCTGCTTGAGGGTGTGCAAGTCGCTGGCAGGGCTAAAACGTCATATTCGGACACATGGACTTTTAGTGACTGACCGAGTGGCTCTCGTCTGACAAGACGTTGTAATCATCATAGCATGTATGTGTGCATATATATATATATATATATATATATATATATATATATATATATATATATATATATATATGTATGTATAATATCTTTGCTTATATAGGCAAATATTGCATAATAATTACTCTGAACATACTAATGTTTCGGGAACATTATTTTACAAGAAACCAAAAGTCACTCGTCTAAACGTTTATTTGTAACCGGGGCATCTGGTTCCAAAATGGAACAAGTGAAATATATTTTTTATTTACTAAAAATATTTAAACGCTAAAATTTAAGTATGAAGTGTGATATTAAGTGACATTTCAGAATCAAGGTAAAAAAAACGATAAGGTAAAAAAGAATGGCATGATTTAGGAGGATAATTTAGGAAAATTAGAAAGAGATGAAAATGAAAAAAGGGACAACGGCAGCCTAAAATAAAAAGGAAAAATCAAAAAATAAAGCCAAGAGAAAGGCGACAGAAAGACGAAAGAGTCAGCATGATTACATTACATTACTGTAAGGAATGGGAGGGAGTGAACACATTAAGGGGTAAGAGATAACGAATCAAAGAAAGAAACAGTTCGCCGCAAGAGAGGATAAAGGCAAATAAGCATATAGGGTCTCAAGTTAGGCATATAGGCACTTACTTCTATGTGTATCAGCAACCCAGTCGGACACATACACAGACATACGCACATATGTCCATAAAGAAATAAAACCTTATAACACCTGAATTTTCTAAACATGAGGCATATTACTCAATGAACTAAATAATTTAAAATTAAAATTTCCAGTAATAAGAATTAAAAATTCAATAATATTTTTTTTTATTCAATTTTCACCCCAAACAAGGCACAGTGCCACTTTGAAGCAGGGGGCTACTATTAGGGATTTAATTAGCGGGGTCATTATGAAGGGAGATGAGTAGAAAGATGTTTGTTAACATTATACTTGAACTTCTGCAGTTGGGAAAACAGAATCCCGGAAGGGAGTTCCAAAGACCCGCAGTTCTGGGGAAGAACCTATTGAAGTAAAAGGCTTTCTTGCACCTAAGGATCTCTACTATAAAGCGATGAGACTTAGTAGCTTGTCGGGTTTGTCGGGGGTAGTTACGCCGGGGAGGTACAAGTGTTTGCAGTTCGTCAGAGCATTCACCATGAAAGAATCTATAGAACAGGCAGAAACATCTCGTCGATTGGACAGAGGCTGAAGCCTAGATGAGAGTTCAGGACCTATCACGTTGGCGACTCTCTTTTGAACCCTGTCCAGGAGCGAGAGACAAGCAGCAGATGCACCAGCCCAGATGTAACAACAGTACTGCATACATGGGCGACTAGTTGCCTTATAGTGGTATAGGATACTGTCAGGCGTAAGTAGTTGTCTAGCACGGTAGAGGGAGCCAACCTTCCTTGCAGTAGCCTTGGCAATGCTCTCAATGTATCTATTCCAGTTCATATTCCCTGTAAACGTTAGGCCGAGGAGTTTAAAAGAAGTACTTTCAAGTAATGTGTTCTTGGCCATTGCTATTGGTGGTAGAGAAGGTTTCTTGTAGTTATTGAAGGAAACAAGCTTAGTCTTAGCAGCATTGAATGTGACCAACCATTTTTGTCCTCATTCCACTACGGATTGTAGGTCATCTTCTAGTGTTTCTGCCATTTTCTTGGATATGTCTTCATTTTTTCCCTCATATCTGTTATAGAGAGTGAGTAATAATAATAATAATAATAATAATAATAATAATAATAATAATAATAATAATAATAATAATAATAATAATATTAATAATAGCAATAAACATTTTAATAATAACTTATACTTCTTCTTATTATTATTATGATTATTGTCTCCTTGTGAGTCTATCATAATAATAATAATATAGGCACCGCCAAAACTGGGGGGGGCAGGTCAGTACTTTTTGACGGACCGTCTTTTTAAAAATCTACCAAAAATCAGGTAATTATCCGATCAATACGAAATTTTCAGCGATTATTAGGAGAAGAATGAACTTTAAAACAGTGTACTTATTTTTCATAAACGATATATATATATATATATATATATATATATATATATATTTTGCTTACAAACCCCCCCTTGTTTTGAAGTGGGAACAAATATGGTTAAAATAATCATCTAAAACCGAACAAAACATATTGTGTTGTTGTAAGGGACAGAATTATAGATTAAAAAAAAATTGTTTGCATACCTTATTTTGACGTCTGAATATCAGAACTTCGATTGTGTTTAATTATCCCGCTTTTGAGTTTTGAAGTGTGAAATTCGGTGAATATGTTAAGTAAAATAATTAATTTAAGTTAAGCAAAACAAAAAAAATTTTTTTTAAATATTTATACGAAAAAAGCCATTTTAAAATTTTTGATAAATAAATTAACAATTTTTTTTTAGCGAGCCGAATAATGCATGACCATTATTAAACAGGGCATGCTTTGAATAATCGATACAAAAAAAAATTCGATAAACATTGTGCCCGTTGTGTTAAAAATAGCATCATTTTTTTCGATCCCGTTTGAAAACGTTTGCCGCCTTTCGACTACGGTGGACTAAACGCGCTGAAATAATTTTTTTTTATTCTGCTTTAAATTGCCCCCCCATTTTGGGGAGTCTGGCCCCGACACACATACACATTAAAAACCAAACTCATACAAATGGTCACCCATCTGGTACTGGCCAGCCTCAGCTTAATAATACATTGAATTTTTCGTCACTGAAAAATAAGTTTTTTTGGCGTGTTTGGTCTTCCATAGTTTTCTTCTTATCAAACGCAAAACGTAAACAGAGTCGATATAAACTCTAGATCGACGCGAGATATCTGGTTACCTATATGAATAAGTGAAATTATTTGAAATTCAGGTACTTATATTATAATATTTTTGCATATTCTCTTAGAAAATCATCCTAAATCTTAGTTAGACAATAAATAAATTAATTAATTATTCCAAAAACCTTTTTTTTTTTTAAATATTTAAGTACGTTTTTTGTGCAAGACAAAAAATGTCAATTGTTAACTTTTTGGGAAAATTTAACATTTAAAATTTAATTAAAAATAGTAGAAAAAGTTTTACATTATTTTGTTTTCTATATGATAGAATTCAGGGTTTTATCTCTCTGGAAAAAAAAAGTTACTCAGAAATAATGGATTTTAATAAATGTAATTTAGTTTTAAAAAACAACAACAACTTGATTTTGCGGCCATTTTTGGCGGTGCCTATAATAATATTAATAATAATAATAATAATAATAATAATAAGAAGAAGAAGAAGAAGAAGAAGAAGAAGATTGAGTATAACTGTAAATAAATATGGCTAAAAGTCAATAAAGAAAACAAGGGAAAATAATCCAAGAGAAACATATTATTGATAATATAACGAGAATATTGATATACATATATTGATAATATAAAGAGAAAGATGTAGTAACAAATTATAGGAAAATAAATTAGTGCATTGTATAAACATAGTAACAGTTTAATGAAAATTAAATATTAATATACAATATATATAGCATTATGAATAAAATAAAACTAGGATATACGGATAGAATATCTGTAAGAATAATGATTAATGGTTTGTAAGAATAATGATTAATGATCTCCTATTATGTCATAATAGGAGATAAAAATCAAAATACACTATAACTATGGAAGTGATATGGACGTTAAGAGATGTCAAATCGGTAATACTGAAAAAATATTAAAATCATCGATGTAGAAGTAAAAAATAATCAATTTGAATTAAAATATTTGAAAATTAAAAATTAAATAAATATTTTAATATACATAAAATTCAAAGATTAATAAAAAATTAAATCAAAAAAGCTTAACAATTAAAAGATAACTATGAAGATAAATTTAAATCACAATAAAGAGTAATGCATCTAAGAGAAGAGTTATATACTGCGATTATTAAATTAAAACTAAAGAACAAAGGATTGTACAACAAATGCCCACAGCCCACTCAGGAATACTAATCACGCTGTGATAATGGTAGAAATTAACCTAAATGTTCGTCATAAAACTAAACACCCACTACTCAAAACAACGAGATACTACGAAAAGGCTGGGTAGGAAGCCACCAGGGAACTCAACAGAGATGGCCGATCGCGAAATATATTTTATCTTCCAGCGGAACAGTGTGCGAATGAGACCAATGAATGGTTCAAAACTACAAGTGAAGCACATGTTCCCACATGGAAATTCTATAGCAAACCCTACTCTCTCCAATGGGTTACTTCTGCTTGTGCAGCTGGTATTGCTCAAAGGCAGCAGGCGTTTTGCAAATTAAACCGACATCAGTCCAGTTCAAACAGATCGAAGTATATAGAAGCTAGAAATAATTGTAAGAAGGGAATAACGACAGCTAAATGGATTACACTAAAACCACCAGAAAACGCATGGAAGCACAGAAATTCAGAATCCGTGATTTCTGGAAAATCTTAAACAGTGCAGTACATATGGGCAGTCAAGTATTCCCACACTATCAAACAGTAATGAGGTTACTTGCACGCCAACCGACAAGGCTAATCTGCTTGCCAGTCAGTTTGTCTCAAACTCCACACTGGACCCGGCACACCACTCCCTCTCCGAGTTTCCTTTGCAGACAGACGCAACACTAGACGATTTGAAAACCACCCTCTCTCAGGTACATAGTATCATAAAAAAACCGAGAAACCTCAAAAGCATGTGGACCCGATCTCAATCCAGCTGTGCTATTAAAAACATGATCGGCTGAAGTTGCTCCAGTTCTCTTCAAACTTTACAATAAATGCATTAACGAATCTTGCTTTCCCGACTGCTGGAAAACCGCTTCAGTTGTACCAGTCTTCAAGAATACTGGTGAAAGAATTGACCCACTAAATTATCGACCCATTAGTTTCCTCCCGCTTTTCGCCAAAATATTTGAGTCCTTAGTAAATCAAGCCCTAGTCCAACACCTAACAGCTGCTAAACTACTGACTGACAAACAAAATGGATTTAGGCTAGCCCGTTCAACAGAAGATATCTTAACCGTATTCTCTGAACGTATATACCGTTCACTGGACAAAACAGGGGAAAGTAGAGCGGTAGCCCTTGATATATCTACATCTTTTGACAGGGTATGGCACGATGGTCTTCTAAGGAAAATTAGATCATATGGAATCACTAGAAGAATACATAATGTAATTTAATTTTTCTTAAGTAATAGAAAACTCCAAGTTGTCCTCGACGGTTGTACATCCAAACAATATGATATAAATGCGGGAGTACTACAGGGGTGTATCCTTCTACATTTATTATTCTTTATGACCTCTCTGA
The DNA here is from genome assembly GCF_053919585.1 of Euprymna scolopes. Classification (NCBI taxonomy): domain Eukaryota; kingdom Metazoa; phylum Mollusca; class Cephalopoda; order Sepiida; family Sepiolidae; genus Euprymna; species Euprymna scolopes. The sequence continues at coordinate 28,995,297 of NC_136500.1, forward strand.
TAAAATTGTTTCTGAGATGTGTATATTTGCCGATGACACCACTCTCTATAACACGCATGAGGGAAAAACAAATGAACACATATCTAAGGACATGGCAGAAACACTAGAGGATGACCTCCAATCTATAGTGGGATGGTTACAAAAATGGTGGTTACATTCAATGCTACAAAGACTAAGCTTGTTTCATTCAATAACTGTAAGAAACCTTCTCTGTTACCATAACAATCGCCAAGAACACATTGCCTGAAAGTACTTTTTTTTAAACTCCTCGGTCTAACGTTTACAGGGAACATGAATTGGAATAGATACATTGAGAGCATCGCCAAGGCTGCTGCAAGGAAGGTTGGCTCCCTCTACCGTGCTAGAAAACTACTTACGCCTGAAAGTATCCTGTACCTCTATAAGGCCACCAGTCGCCCATGTATGGTGTACTGCTGTCACATTTGGGCCGGTGCATCTGCTGCTTGTCTCTCACTTCTTGACAGGGTTCAAAAGAGAGTCGCTAACCTGATAGGTCCTGAACTGTCATATAGGCTTCAGCCTTTGTCACATCGACGAAATGTTCCATCCCTTGGCCTGTTCTACGAATAGTGAAATCTCTGACGAACTACAAGCACTTGTATTTCCTTAACGTGACTTCCCCCGACAGACCTAACTAGCAACTAAGCCCTACCTCTTTACAGTAGAGACCCCTAGGTGCAAGAAAGCCTTTTACTCCAATAGGTTCTTCCCCAGAACTACAAGTCTATGGAACTCCTTTCCGGGATGCTGCTTTCCCAACTGTACTGATATGCAGAAGTTCAAGTGCAATGTGAACAAGCATCTTACTGCTCATCTCCCTTCATAGTGCCCCTGATGCTTATATCCCCGATAGTAGCCCCTACTTCAAAGTGGCACTGTGCCTTGTTTGGGATGAAAATTGAATAATAAAAAAAAGATAGTAAATTCGAAGGTATTAAGAGTTGAGGCAATAGTATGTAACAGGATTATTAAATTGACAAGTAATCAAGACAAATATTCGGATGTTATATATTTCATAGGAGTGTAAAAGTGAAGAAAACAACAATTAAGATGAAGATAGTTCAGAGTTACGAAAGGAAATCATAGTTGCTAAAAACACGGGATTTATAGTGTCTGCAGTAAATATTACTTCCATAATTATTACTGTATCTTAATTTTTAGTCGCGTGCAAGCGACTTTATAAGTCACTCCGTCGGTCCGTCGGTCGGTCGATCGGTCGATCGGTCTGTCCGTAACACTTGACTGATCGGCCTTTTTAGTTAAGATCAAAGGTCCGTTGTTAATAGATGCTGTTCTTAGCTTTTTAAGCTTTTCTTGGCCTTTTGACCAAGATCTAAGTGTAATATCTGTTCTTACTACACGTTGTACTTATGTTTGTAATTTTTTGATATGAAGTGGGGGATCACTTTTCTGTATTAATTTAATGTAAAATAATCACCCACTTTACAACCGGTCAGTCTCAAAGCCACTCAATCATTCTCCAGATCATTCGTTGTTTTTGAAGGATTCGTTCTTTTGTAAGCACTCAAGTCATTCTTAAGGTCATTCAATCATCCTTAATTCATTAAAGTTATTCTAAGTCATTTACTTTTTATTTATTTAAGTTATTTCAGCCCATTTTTCGGTCATTTTAGTTCATCTTTAAGAATTTCATGTCAATCCTACATTCACGCATGCATTCATTACACGAGAGCACGCGACTAATGGCTATCGGCCTTGTTATATATTATAATGCCATTCTAATCATTAATCATTACTCTTCCAATTATATTTATCCGTATATTCTAGTTTATTTTCTACTTAATATCCCACATATTTTATTGCTATGTTTTATTTATATTTTTATATTCATTGTATATTTATATTTATTTTTATTGCCCTATTATGAGGATTATATTATGTACTAAGTTATTATCTTATAACTTCCTTTTTTTACATAGGAATTACCACTTATCAAGGTCCAGAAGCCACTCGGGGATAAGGGTTAAAGCGTGTAAAGTAGTCAATTGAACGATATAGTAATCGGCTGTAATGGAAATTCAGTAAACTTGTTAACTGAAGTGGAACGGCTCATCAATAAGTTGTATACGTTGGACTTGAAGACAACTATATTGTAGTCAGCTTAAAAGAAGGCAAACGGAAGACAATTCCACAGGCGCGCAGTTATAAGAAAAAGACTTGTACATAGAATCTACGTTTAAGTTTAGGCACAGATAAGTTGGGGAAATTATTGCAATTGTTTTCAGATAAACGAGTGTTTCTCGTGAATGTAACGCGAGTAGAGACCATTGATTTGAGTTCAGAAGCGCATTTGCCATGAAAATAACGATAAAGCAGTGTCTGACTCGCAACATCTATTTTGTGAGGAAAAGGTTTCAGGGAAGAGAAATGGGCACCATTTACTTGGCAAAGAAATCTATTTTGAACTCTATCAAGGAAAAATAAGTCCTTTCTAGCAGCTCCTTCCAAGATGTGGAAAGAGTACTCCATCCTTGGACCTACCCAGCTCTTATATAGGTAGAGAATTGTTCCAGCCATCTCTTTCCTCTATTGTACCATGTGTTCAAAATCAGAAGAGGGAGAATCAGAGAGAACTTGGTCGTCGAGTGAGGTGTTTGATGGGCTACCATAGATGGTAGTATCATCAGCATAAATGTCTACGAATGATGTAAGGATGTGATTTGGAAGATCATTAATGTAGATCAAGAAGAGAGTTGGATCCAGGATGGACCTCTGGGGGACTCCAACATTAATACTAGGAGCTGCTGGTTTCTCCCATTAAACGCTTCTCGTATGGACCTATCATAGAGAAATGATTTCATAATTTAACAGACATTTCCACGGATACTGTAGCTGGAGATTTTGTGAAGTAAATCTTTATGCCACACCAAAAGGCCTTTGATATTTCAAGTGTAATTGCCCTTGAGCGGAAGCCTCCGTCTAGAGATTCGCTTATCCTATGACGTATAACTGTAAGCACATCTTTTGTAGATCTAGCAGAACGGAAACCATATTGCATGTCATTAAGAAGGTTAATTCTGCGGAGATGTTTGACTACTTCTCTATTATACACGGATTTCAGCAACTTACTCATGATGCACAGGAGACTTATTGACCCTTAACTAGATTGTATAACACAGGAGGAAATACTAGGGTTGGCGGTCTTGGTTGCAATGTGTAGAATTAGCTGCAAATTTCTTGGCAAATAGTTTGGCCTTGTTTGATGCTAAGGATATTATCTCAGGTCCATTGATGATGGTTTGAATAGAGCACACGCTTTTGTTCAGGATTCTGTTTGGTATTTGCCAAAACCTGTGGGAAGCAATCCGCTGGTTAGCTACTTTGGACTTGACGGACTGAGCATACACCTTTTTTTGCGTTCTTTATTACTTTTTTACAGTAGATGCTTGCAATTCTAAAAGCGGCTTTAGTCTCAGTACATCTATTTCGTTGGAAGCAATGGAAAAGTGATATCTGTGCGCAATGGAAACAGGACATTCTGGAGAGAACCACGGCTGTTAGGTTTTTGCTGGAACTTTTTCGAGTTTATAAAACGGTGTACACCAATAATTAACCATTCAATCAGGTCTGAAAATATAGATGACACATCCTTTTTTAAGTAGGAAGGCGGCAGACGTAGATCTGGTATAAATATACGGAAGCTATTCTTACTCTATTTTTCTTTTATATTATTAATATTATTTTGTTTTTCTTTACGTTTTCTTTATTTTCTTTATTGTGTTATTATGTTATTGTCTTATTTCTTTCTTTGTTTATTTCTTTAGTTATAATTTTATTTTATCTTGTATTATTATTTATATTATTATTATTATTATTATTATTATTATTATTATTATTATTATTATTATTATTATTATTATTGGATCTTTAATTTTTTTAATTTAAATTAAAATTTTAAATTATTAACTTCATTGAGTAATATGACTTATGCTTGAGAAAACAGTTTTCTTACCGATGCATAAGGTTTTTTTCATGCTTTATTATTTCTTTACGCACACATGTGTCGATGTCTTTTTATGTGCCCGACTGAGTTGCTGATACGCATATAAGTATGTGCATATATGCCTCACTTGAAAAGTATATGCTAATCAGTCTTAATCCATCCCCCTTACGTTGACGTTTTCTTTCTTTGACACGTCATCTCTTAACCCTTAATGTCCCCCCTCCCATTACTTATAGTAATGTAATGTAATCATCCTATCTCCTCGTTCTTCTTTCGTCTTCCTGTTCGTTTTTCTTTCTTTTTCTTTTCTTTTTTCTTTTTCGTTGTCCTTTCCATTTTCTCTTCTTCCTTATTCTTTCCATTCAGCCTGCTATGTATTGGCATTCTCTTATCGCCTTTTACTTTGAGTCTAAAATGTCGCTTAATGTCACCCTTCTCACTTAAATTTTAGCGTTTTAATTATTTACTTTTTTTTATAATTAAAAAATATATTTCACTTGTTCCATTTTTGTAACCAGATGTATTCGCTTGTGTAATAAACGTTTTATCTCGCTTGATGTGATTTTTTTTGCTTCTTGTAAACCAATTTGTCCGAAAAATTAGCATGTCCAGTGTAACGACTACGTAATATTTGTCTTTATACAGAATAATAATATAGTTTTCTCTTTTTCATTGAGCACCCTTAATAATCTTGTTTTGATTCATAAGTTTTATCTCCTGAATAAGTTTTACTTGTTTCAATAATATTAGCAGTTATTTTTATACCTACACATGCTAGCATTTCATGCTTACGCAATCATTAGTAGCATAATTGTTAGTTACTACTTGTCAGTAGATGTGTACCCAGTCATAGTGTCATCCTTGACTCAGGAATCTGAAAGTTTACATCTGATATTCAGAAATTAACAAACATTTGGAGGGAGATAAACTATCTATAAAATTTATGAAACTACTTTGCCAACATTTCACAAAACACTCGTTTGTCAACAATCTCTGCCATCGTCTGCCTGTGCCTTAATCTAAACGCGGATTTCATGAACAAAACTACTTTTTTCTAGAACTGTCCGCCTATGAAACTCTGTTCTACTGGACTGCTTTTCATCTGACTACAATATGATCGTATTCAATTCTAATGTAAGCAAATTTTTGCTGAGCCGTACTCTTAAATAATCAAATGATATAAAATTCATACTACTAACGATTACTATGCTGCTGTCTCGGTGATAACCGTATAGTTATTTATCCTATTGTTGCGTTGTCGTATTATAAAGGATATGAGTGTTTGTTGTATTGTCTCTATAATAAAGGGTTGAGTGTGTGTTGCGTCATCTCTAATAATGGTTTAGTAGAAATAGATGAATTATATATTTATGTCGTATCATAAAGGGAATCGTGTGTGAGTGACCTGTATTTTCAGAACCTACCTCTGCTTCTTCGATGTTGGACCATCTGGAATTCCTCGTCCTGGAGGGAGACTTGATACCTGTTTTTGGATGAAGATTCAATCACTCCAAGACAAGGAATTGGTTCTATAGTTTATTTCACTTTCCCAGATGTCTTGCAGAAGGTGGAAAGTGAAATCGGCCTGTGTGGGTTCTTCTTCTACACACGTCAGCGTTCTTCCCCCCCCCATGAATAGGAGGAGACACCGGGAAGCCGTCCGTTCTCTTCTGAGTCCAAATTGAATCTCAACGATTCAGCTAACCTGATCACATGACTCGCACGCAATCCAATCAGCTGATCTTGACTTCCGATCAACGTGTCTACACTATAACTCACCTCTTCCCCTCTCTCTATCTCTCCCTCTCTCTTTTCCTTAACACTATCACTGAGTAGCATTCTAGCCTAGGTAAGTCGTTACCATTTGCCAAAAACGCCATGAGAGCGGGCATAAGCAGTTTAGAGTAAAAAAATTGTTCAACGACAGTAAGTTGCAATATTGCTATAAGTAATCAACAAAATTTCAGTTTTCCTTTTACTGATGATTCAATGATCGATGATAAATAACTATTAAATTGCCATACACAATATTGTATAAAAGGTCCTTAAGATATAACGTATTAATACGATAATCATTTTTTTCAGTGAAAATATTATTTCAATCTTGTTAAGTTCATAACAATATATCATATAATAATGGTTTTCTTTGTTACAGAAAATTATCATTACTCATATTCCTTTTTTTACTGTTGTAATACTAGCATCCTATTAAGACCACATTATTTCCTTACAGAAAAAAAAACAACAGAGCTTCGTTAGATATAATATATTCAGCTTTGCTTCTTGTTCTTAATTCTGAGTTAATTAACTCTTAGACTTAATGCCAAACATTATTCTACTTTCGTGTGGGAAGAAAGATTCGCACTTTTACTACGAATATTGAATTGAGATCAGAAAACTCGGTCGAAATTTCACACGTCCTTTTCTAATTATGTTGACATCGGAATGGCGCCAGGTTTCCTATGAACTATTCATGAATCTCGTTAAATCTCTTAGATTTTCAACTCGAAACAAGTCAGATGATGTACGCTGTAATGAAAACCATAGTAAAAGATGGAGCTCTTTTAAAAGCAACGACAAAAATAAAAATTCTTTTAAATACAATTTTGAAAATAAAAAAAATTCCACCGAAATAAAAATGTGAAGAAAAACTCAATCTCGATATGTTTTCACAATATTTATTTTGTACTAAAGCATATAAATTATTGAAACATATTTTACACTGTTCCATTTGAATCATCTCTCTTGCTTGCGTTGAAATCGTGTGCCACTCAACCTGGTCGGTTGGCTTACAAAATATTTTATCTTAAAGCTAATAATACAATTGTTGTATATGAGTAAAATAGAAGTACCTTTATTGTCCAAATTATTATCATCTCTTCCAATAAACATAGACGTATAAAAAACATTTCCAATTTAAAGACAAAGAGAAACAATAAGGACAATGAGAAGAGAGAAGATGTGGTGGATTGAACAAACAAACAATTTTATTAGTAAATAAAAAAAATAAACTTGAAACAAAAAATGTCCTAAGGCTGTTTGTAGCTGAGATTTTGCTCTAACTACAAAGTAAGTCCTTTGTGTGGTAACATTTACGAACGAGTGGAATAAAGAAAGACGAGCAGAAAAGGCCTTTTTACTTACTGCTGTGATATTAGACATCAGCCAACGTAAGATTCCTTTAGTAAAGTCTAAATATTTTAGCAAACTAAAGGAGTCTGTTCCTTTGGTTTGCAATTTAAGCTTAGATTTTGTAATGTCGCTTAGTTTTAAAATAAACGATTTTTTTTACTATTAGTTGAAATATCAGCAGAAAAAAGATAACTAATATCTCAAATAATTTCCCGTGATTGTCCTCTTATAGCGAGGAATTAATTTTCTCATTATACTGAACGAAAAACCTTAGAAAATGCACAGAGTCCTTCGTATAATAACGTTCTCTGAAGAAGCAAAACGTCCAATAAATAAACATTCATGATTGCGTCTTTGCGTTCGCGCAGAATAAAAATGTTCTTTTGACTTAGAAAACCAGCAGCTTGAGACGTATCCATTTTCCTCGGGCTTTAGAATAAAATATCTGTTTATAGTGTTAGACACGTCCAATCCAATCTTTCCTAGTTAGAATATTTTCCACACATGTCTTCACTCCTGCAAGCTGGAAACTTTCCCACACATTTAACTGCTACATTTCTAGGATTTAGTTGAAGTAGATTTCTTTCAGCCGGATACGAATTGTCAGGTAACTTTGACGCAATCACTTCAACATTATAATCAACGCCAGATTACTTACACGAGTTCACTAGAACACTGTAAAGTCCTGTTTAGACGGAGAGAAAATTGCACATTAACACATTTAAAATGTCAAATCAGAAATGCGAACTTAAGCTTGAAATAAGTCACAATGCGTAGATCAATCAGCGGGCAGAAATTATTCGCATAAAAATACAATCACTGCAGTGAATCAAACTCAAGAGAAACGAGTAATAGGGGAAAATGAGAAGAAGAAATATCTCCACAAAAATATGTTCTACTTTATTTCAATACTAGCCTTAGTGCCCGGTGTTTCCCGGGTGTTTGTAAGTATGTGTTGAGCAAAAAATAAAAAGCTATAGTAGACAGGCATGCTAGAACCCGTGATTTGAAGGCGAAAAAGATAGTAGAGTAGTGTGTAAGGGTATTGATTGAGGTAAAAAAAAAGGAATATTGCGAGCGCAAAAAAGTGGTAGTAGGCAAGCAGGCTCGAACCCATCGGAAAACCGGAAGTGGCGTGGTTTTAAATTAAGGCTAGACAATCGAAAAAGGTGATTACTTCGAAAATATCGACTAAAAAGCGAATCCTCCCTGATGGAAAGTGTTCAATTTAGGGTGGAGGATTAAGGTTGTTGGCCAATTATTCGATATTTACCATCCGAAGGATTCAGCTTCAAAATGATACCTATCTCATGAAAATCCGTTGCTTCTGTCTAAACTATCAGTGAAACATTCATACATACATGATGATTGCAACGTCTTGTCAGACGAGTGCCACTCCCTCAGACATATAAAATCCATGAGCCCAAATACCTGAGGGAGTATCTATACAAATACGATGTTACAGAGTCTTAGCTTTGTACGACAGCTAAGTCTCTCTCTCGGTTCAAAATGCTTAGATCCAGCAACAAGCAAGAGCAAGATAGCCAGCAACAAATTAAACTGCAGACCAGCTTAATGCGGGTACTGGTCTTCCGCTTTATGGTTTTTAAAATCAGAGATTTGCTTCTCCTAGAAAGGTTGCCTTCACCATGGCTTACGGGAGCTGTCTCTACCCCAATACACATATACACACACACAAATATACACGGTGCTAGTTGGCCGTTGACCCAGAAAAAGAGTTCATTCGCACATACATACATACACACATACATACATGCATTTAAACAGGCAGGTGAAATTTATATCATAGAAGATTACGTTATTATTATCATTATCGTAATATTCTATCATATAAATCTCAGCTGTCTGTTTAAATGTATGTATGTATGTATGTAGAAGATTTCGTTATTATTATTATTATTATTATTATTATGATGATGATGATGATATACGGCATAATTACGTTTATATACCGGTTCCCGCTGAATAACCAAAGTTAAGCAAAGTTAAACCTCGTCAGTACTAAATGGGTGACCATTTGAGACTTCCAGGTGTTGTATGTGCTCTCCGCTTAGCTCGGCATTGTCTCCAGTCGTCCTGGACTTTTCCTTTCCACTGGTCTCAAACAGTGCCGATTCAGGAGAGGTGTGGTTGGGATTGCGCAACCCTTGGCTCACAATTGCACCTACAGGGAGTATCCCTTGGCTTTTCGAGACTGAACGGAGCATTGCGTATTATTATTATCGCTATTTTCTTCTTTCGCCATTTTTCTTTCATTTCTGTTTGTTCTTTTTCGTCTTCTTCTTATTATTATTATTATGATTATTATTATTATTATTATTATTATTATTATTATTATTATTATTATTATTTTCATTTTACTCAATAAGGCTTCTTACCCTAATAATCTTAACAGATTACTCACCGAGAACAAGCGATATTGTTCCCTGGACTCTGGTTAAAAAATAACTATTTAAAGATTTTCAGTATTCTTTGCCACTTTGGATTATATTTGTAAATAAGAGCAACAACAGTTTCCCATTGACGTTTCGGTAACAAAAGCCATGATTTATCCTAAATTTTTAAAGATCAATTTTGACATATTACACCAAAGCTTAATAGTTGAAAAAAAAAGTTTTAATAGGGGCACTAATTCATAAAATATTAATATTTATTTTTTCTTAGCATACGAAGTTGGTAGAAACAAATAAGGGACGACTAAATGAATATATTGAGCTAAGGAAACCATTAAAAAAAAAATGAAACGATGTTTCCCAATAGACAATTAGACATTCGAATTCGACAAGTTGTAAAAAATACGATAATACTACTAAGATAAACATATTTGGAGAGCATAATTTAACGACATTCAGTTGTCAACTGGCCACATAAATCGTGTGATTAAACCCAATTAGATTATTTACGTTAGAGTTATATAAAATCACACGCCTACGCTAATAAATCCCACACAATAGACCACTTGACAGGCAACATTAGACGTGATATTGTAAATACAGCTGGATGCAATGCGTGCATGCGTGAAAACGTTACCTCAACTTTAAGCTAGATACTCGCAAGCCACGTGGTCCTATCAACAAAATGGTACTAAAATTTCAAACATTAATCTTTAGAATTAACCAGGCATATGTATAACAAATACACACACGCATAGATATATAATATACATATACAATAATATCTACATATATATATATATATATTAACTAAATGCATCTATATATAAAAAAAGTGAATATATATATATACAGTTGTGCCCGATATTATTCATACCCCCCTTGAAAATTGAGTTTATTAGGTGTAACTTTGTTAGAATTTATTGTTTACGTCCATATTGATACATATTCTTAATAAACCTCTTCTGATCATTTTCGTCATCTTAAAATCTCGGGATACTTGTAATAAAAGAAATATACAGCTATTTATAAAATCTGCAATGTTCAAAATTAATCATACCCCCTTATTTTTTCAGTATTAATCGAGTTTCTGACTGTTTGTTTCCTGTTTGATTCTTATTTTGAATGCTTTTATACAACCTTTGATTAATTTCATTTCGTTTTTTTGCATTTTATCAGAAATTAAAATGATATCAACTGAAAACCAATAAAAGAATAAAAATTATTAGAATGGGGAAGAAAAAAGAGCTTAGTAATGATCTTAGGACTAAAATTGCGAATTCACATAAGGATGGTTTAGGTTAAAAATCAATTTCCAAGAAATTTGAGGTCCCTACAGCAACAGTACAGAGCATCATCAAAAAATTCCAGAGCCACCACACAACAAACAACTTGATTGGTAGAGGAAGGAAAAGGAAACTGTCTGCTAGAGCCACCAGGAATATTGTAAGAAGTGTTAATGCAAATCCAACCACCACTACTAAGGACATTTTAGAAAATCTGGAGTCTTCTGGCATAAAAATATCAAGGCAAACATTGCAAAGGACTCTGCATGAAAATGGTCTAAAAGGAAGAAGACCAAGAAGGACTCCATTGCACACCGGAAAACACCTTGCAGCACGTCTAAAGTTTACTAGGAACCATGTGAATTCTCCAGAGTCCGTTTTCTCAAGTATTTTGTGGACTCACGAAACAAAAATTGAATTGTTTGGCCATATGGATGCTTCTTACGTTTGGAGGAAGAAAGAAGCTTACAACCCAAAGAACACCATACCCACGGTGAAACATGGTGGTGGTAGCCTAATGTTTTGGGGCTCCTTTTCGGCTAGTGGTCCAGGTAGTTTGGTCAAGATAGATGGAACCATGAAGAAGGAGCAATATTTGGAGATACTCCAGAAAAAAACATTAGACAGGATGCGGAGAAGCTCCATTTAGGACCAAACTGGGTCCTTCAACAGGATAATGATCCAAAACATACTGCCAAAATAGTCAAGAAATGGTTTGAGGATAATCAAATTAATGTTTTGGAATGGCCTAGCCAGAGTCCCGACCTGAACCCTATCGAAAACCTCTGGCACATATTGAAAACTGAGGTTAAAAAGCGGAAACCTAGAAATTTGAGGGATTTGGAGAACTACTGCATTGAAGAATGGTCAAAAATCAGTGTTGATGCTTGTAAAAACCTTGTTGATAAATATCCAAAACGGTTACAGGCAGTTATTAAGAATAAAGGGCATGCTATTGACTATTAGTAAGAGAGGTATGAATAATTTTGAACTAGTGCCATTATTGTTTTTCTTTGTATAATGTTTCAAACTTGCATAATTTATTTATTTGTTGAGTTTAAATTAAATGCTTATGCTTGATTTATTGTTTGAAATCCCTTTAATATTGTCTACCTTCTGGTTTGAGCAATAATCTTATAGAAATCTCAAAGATCCGAGGGGTATGAATAATATCGGGCACAAGTGTATATATATATTTTTTTTACACAGTGATCACCACTTATCAAGGCCCGGAAGCCACTCAGGGATAAGGGTTATTGCAAGTACATTAAGTTAGTGAGAAGATTTGCTGAAGTGTTTACTTAAGGGGGCGGTTCATTAGGAATTTGTTAACATTGGACTTGAAGACATCCAAATTGTAGTCCGGAGGGAAGCAGGCAGACGGAACAGAGTTCCACAGGCGTGCAGTTCTAAGAAAGAAGCTTTGTTCATGGAATCCGCGTTTTGATTAAGGCACAGATATAGAGTGGGGAAAATTTTTCACAGTGGATTCAGCTAGACGGGTGTTTCTCGTGAAAGATTGGCGAGGGGGGACCAGAGATTGGAGTTCAGACGAGTATCTGCCATGGAAATAACGATAAAACAAGGACAGGCTCGCAACGTCTCTTCTGTGGGAGAGAGGTTTCAGGGTAGAGAAAAGGGCATCCCTCACTAAGCCACAAAGTCTATTTTGTACTTTGTAAAGGCAGGATAGGCTGTTTTTAGCAGCTCCTGCCCATATATGGCAACAGTATTCCATCCTTGGACGTACTTGGCTTTTATATAGATAGAGAATTGCATCAGTAGTGAGATATCTTCTGGAGCGGTAGAAGGATCCCACCATCTTTCCAGCGACCTTGGCAACAGACTTGATGTACGTGTTCCATTTCAGATCAGGAGTAAAGGTCAAGCCTAGAAGCTTGTCAAAACACGGAACCTCACCCAGACGAGAGCCATCCATCACAATTGATGCCAGATGGGGATCAGAGCGTTGATGATGTAAGGATAGGGGTTTGGTTTTAGATGCATTAAAGGTAACCAGCCACATCTTCCCCCACTGAACCACGCGCTCGAGATCAGAGGACAGAGAATCAGAGAGAACTTTGTCATTTACAGCTTTTGATGTGTTGCCGTAGATGGTTGTGTCATCAGCATAGATGTCAACGAATGATTTAAGTATGTGTTTAGGGAGGTCATTGATGTAGATCAGGAAGAGAGTTGGCCCCAGGATTGACCCCTGGGGGACTCCAGCATTTATATTGCAGGCCTCCGATTTTTGTCCATCGGCCACTACTCTTATGAGCCTATCGGAGAGAAATGATTTAATGATTGAGAAAACATTTCCCGTTATATCGTAGCTGGAAATCTTTTGAAGTAGACCCTTATGCCATACATTGTCAAAGGCCTTTGATATGTCAAGAGCAATTGTCCTAGAAAGAAAGCCTTTGTCAAGAGATTCACTTATCCTGTGGGATATAACTGTCAGCACATCTGCGGTAGATCTTGAAGAGCGGAAACCATATTGTGTGTCACTAAGAAGGTTATTCCTGCTGAGGTGGTTGACTATTTCTCTATTTAATATGGATTCCAGCAACTTACTCATAACACACAGGAGACTTATTGGTCTGTATTGAGAGGGAGATGACTCATCACCTGAATTTTTAAATATAGGGCAAAAATAAGAGGTCTTCCAGGGAGTCGGAAAGCATTTCTCCTGAAGGCAGCGCTTAAATAGTTTCGTAAGTATGGGAGCAAGTTCTGTTTGAAGCTTTTTTAACACTATAATTGGGATGCCATCAGGGCCAGTTGCTTTACTGGAATCTAGGTTCTTGATTAGCTTGGCGACCTCATGCACGGATATTTGTATGCTACCCAGCTTGTTCTGTGTTATAGGAGGAAATATGGGGAGTTGATGGCCTTCGTCGCATAGGGTAGAATGAGCTGCAAAGTTCTTTGCAAATAGTTTGGCCTTGTCTGACGCTGACGAGATGGCCTCTGGTCCATTGATAATGGTTGGTATAGAACGCACACTTCTGTTCAGGATCCTATTTGTTATTTGCCAAAACTGGTGGGATCCAAGCCGCTGATCAGCTACCTTGGATTTAACAGACTGGGCATATAGCTCTCTTGCATTTTTTATTACTCTTTTACAGTGGTTGCTGGCAGACCTGAAAGCAGCTTTAGTTTCAGTGCATCTATTACGTTGGTAGGTATGGAAAAAGTGAGTTCTGTGCGCGATAGCAGCAGCACATTCTGGGGAGAACCATGGCTGGCTGTTAGGTTTTTGTTGAAATGTTTTTGATGGTATGAATAGGTCTATGCCTACAATTAACCATTCGGTCAGATATGATACTATAGAGGACACATCCTTTTTAAACATGGAGTGCAGAGGTAAATCAGATATGAATGTACGGAAGCTATCCCAGTCAGCCATAGAGTATCGGTATACAGTACGGTGGAGGGGTACGTCTGGGGCTTCTTACATTTCGTTTTTATCTTAACTGATACGACGGAGTGGTCGGAGGATCCTAGAGGAGAATGAACGGAACATGGACATAGCTCAGGGGAAGTTGATAGAAAAAGGTCTAAGAGGCTTGCATATTGACTGGGTGTATCGGGGACACGGGTGGGTTGGCAAAAAATCTGCGTGAGGTCATAAGCAATGGCAAAATCATGACAAAACCTTCCCTCATCGTCTGTCTTATTTGAAGTGGTCAGCCATTTCACGTCATGGACGTTGAAATCACCACATATGTGGATGTTAGCCGAGGGATGTGAAGACAGTATGTGGTCTATTTTCTCAGATATGCTCTTAAAGATAGTAACTCCGCTGTTGTGGGGCCTATAGAGGGCAAATATAAATGCAGTGGTGTTAGCAAGTGCAACCCTGAAGCACATATAGGGTAAATTAGGATCTTATCTAGAGATATCCCTGCCACACGGGAAGCCATCCTTAATGTAGGGACATATTCCATGCCATGGCGATCTTGGGGGTCAGATTTAGCTGTTAAATTTGAGTATCCGTTAATTATGAACTCGTCTAGGGTGGTAGTGGTCGGTCCTATTCCAGTTTCACTTAGAAATAATATGTCCGGTGTCGTATATATATATATATATATATATATATATATATATATATATATATATATATACATAGATAAATAGATACGTAGATAGGTAGATAGATATTTCGGTGCCACTTTAATATCTTGCCGATGAACACCGTACATTTTCAAGACAAACTACACGCTGAAATACTTTCAGACAATTGCAGACGTGGGCAAATTTGCCATATGGAATCAGTTCTGCTTATACAGGGCCGATTTTATTAATCCGTTTTGTATATTTTGAAGTATTTTTATTTAGATTTCTTTTACTTCTGACGGTTATTTTCATAAGTCCCCGAATTATTTGTGGAGGAATTTTATTTTGGAATATTTTCATTCTCAGATGTTGGTATATAGCACCGCGGTAAATCCATTGCTGTTTTTGTACTTTACTAAATATTGTCTTTGGGCGTAATTTTTCCTTGTATTATGTGGTTCTTATATAAAGATATCTAGTACTAAATACTTGACGGTTTTGGTATGTTTTTGTTTTTTTTCTAAAACCACGTTGACAGATTTGCTTGTTCAGTTTGATTTGCACATGTATAATTTAAGTAGAAATTTAACCTACAAAAAAAATTAGTATTACTACGTATAAACTCATAAATTATTTTATGACACTCGTAAAAAATAGATATTTTACACCCCGGTTATAAATGACACAATTTTGCTCTTGATAGCGAACCGGTAAAATATTCTAACATAATAAAGAAGATATATTCGGAAATCGGAAAAAAATTTTAGTATAATATGAATTACCTGCACAAAAGAAATGACAGCAGTATTTAAGTATGCATGTAAAAGTGTTACGCCAAGAACAAGAGTTCATATAGAAACGTTGTTTTAATTTGAATAAAATAAAATACGCATCAAGTTTGCTTGAAAGCCAAATCACAACGTAATATAAGGAAAATAAACACATATTTTACTTGTTTTAAAATTATCTCATTTATATATGAACACTGATTATTGACTTTATTCTCGCGTTGCCTACACACAGTTCAAACGTTTCAAAATATAACCGCTAGATACAATGGGCGGCTCCTTACAAACATACTTCTTTCTACAAACTTTACAACATGGCAAGGAAGAAGAAATGGAAAAGGAAACAAAACAACACACTGAAGATGGAGAATACCTCTGAAATATATTTGTGATAAATTGCAAACAAGTAGAATATTTGTTTATTTTCCTCATATTACGTTGTGATTAGGCTTTCAAGCGCACTTGATGCGCATTTTATTTTATTACACATAATGTGGAATGTTTTATTCAGTCAGGTACCGCAAAATGCTAGACAAGCACCTATCATTGAAAAGGAAAGGACAAACTCGGTATTCCTTACAGAAGGAGGGAATTTTTGCAGTCTTCCCTTGAAAGCGCAGATATCTTTATCAGATCGACTATATGCATTGTATTTTGTATAGATTATTGTGATTGCCATATACATACACATATACATATATATATATATATATATATATATATATATATATATATATATATGCGGGGTTATGTACTATCAATACCAAGCTAAACTAAAATAAGAATGAAAAAGAGAGATTCCTAACAGATAATAAAGTAGGTGGGTGCTTGACATATAAATTGACTAAGCTCACAATCAAATTCTATCCTCCTCACCTTATATATATATATATATATATATATATGTGTGTGTGTGTGTGTGTGTGTGTGTGTGTGTGTGTGCAATTGTGCGTATGTATACAGTAAATTAAATCAGTCCTGATGTAATCGGATATAAGTGTCGCAGAAGTGTCAAGCCGAACACGGACTTTAAAAGTTACAGGAAATTTGGTCGGATTCGTATAAACGTTGGCAGAAGTAATAGAGACAGCCATGATAGAATGATAGAACGATGAACAAATGATAATATATATATATATATATATATATATATATATATATATATATATATATATATATATATATATAAATGGAGAGGGGGGATCGGGTTAAATACATTAAGAATTGCAGGTTTGCGGTAAAGCACCTCTGTAAAGTTAAAGTTTTAATATAAAGATATATATATATATATATATATATATATATATATATATATATATATATATATTTAAGTAATTATGTAATTGATGTGCATAGGTAGTCTCGAACGAACATACGTACATTCATACAAAACAATTCAGCTGTAATTGTATCGAATTGGATATGAAATGAGTTATTATATAAAACACATACATAGGTAGTGATTGCACAAACAGTCTTCAGTCATTTTAAAAAATCTAAGTTAATCAGCGCCTGTTTCCCGAAAGTGTTTTCCAATATATTTACCTACATATCTAAACAATATACAATATATATTGAATTAATTTCTATATAGATGTGTTCTTTTAAGAAATGTGTTAGTTGTTCTCATTAGCCGCTATTTATTATGACTTGAACAAGTAATCATCTATGGTTTAGTTCAATTTATCTAGTTTCAAAGCTTCTATGCTGGAATTTAGAGGAAGTAGGGTTGTTTTTCTATGTAGAATAATATAATGTAAGTGGTCATATAGTCACTCCTTAAACAAACGTAGCAATAAGGTAACGATAAATACATATCTTTGTTTTTTTTTTTCTTATTTTCAATATTTGGATTATTTTTATTTTCTAAAAATATCCTTACTATCTGGATGCCACATTTACACACATTATTCTAGTTGCTCTACTCCCGAGATATTTTGATAAAGAGGAGCCATCACTTATAAAGTTCCGGGGGTACCTTGAGGATAAGGGTTAATGGGTGTACTGTAGTCAACATGAACATCTCGTAGTAATCGTAAGTAGTTGAAATTTGATATATTGGATTACCTAAGAGGATGACTCATCAAGATCTGTCCACGTTGAACTTGAAGCCGACCATATTGTAATCAGTTGGAAAGCAGGAAAACGGAATAGATTTCCACAGGTGTACAGTTATAAGAAAGAAGCTGTATTCATTGAATACGTTTAGGTTATGGCACAGATAAAGTGTTGGGGAACTTATTGGTAGTTATTTCAGCTAGACGAGTGTTTTTCCTAATAGTCAGGCTAAAGGTGGACTATAGATTGGAGCTCGGAAGTACACTTCCCAAAAATAAATAAATAAGGATACAGCAAAGACATGCCCGCCAGGTCTCTCCTGTGGGAAAGAGGTTGCAGAGAAGAGGAAAGAGCATGCTCATAAGGTTACGAAGTCGATTTAGAATTCTCACAAGGCAGGATAAGGTGATTCTACCAGGTCCTGCCCAGATGTGGAAACAGTACTCCGTCCTTCGACGTACTTGACTCTTATAAAGATAGACAATTGCATCAATCATGAGATGACTACTGAAGCGGTTGAACGATCCACCATTTTCCAGCAGCTTTTTAAATGGATTTGATGCACCATTTCCAACTCAGATCCGAAGTTAAAATATGGAGACTCCTCAAGGCGAAAGCCATTCATTTCAATTAATGCCAGAGTCACTTTTACTGGCATTTTTCTAATCAGGTGTATGAAGCAAGTAGTATTTGAAAATCGTATTCATGAGCTAAGTTTCTACTATATTTACACTAGCATGGGTGCCTGGCGTTGCCCGGGTGTTTTGAGGTGGGCGTTGAGCAAAAAAAAGTGGTAGTAGGAAGGTAGGCTCAAGCCCGTGACGCAAAGGCTGAACAAACGTGAAAGAAAATCTGACGTCTTACCGCTACTCCATGACGCGACCGGAAGTTCGGAACATAAAAATTAGGCAAAGTCAATCCGACTGATACGATGACTTGCTAAAATGGCTCGCAAAAAAATCGACCCCTCCTTGTAATGGAGGGTGAAGGAATTAATGTTTGGGCCGATTTTGCGATATTTGTCGTCTGAGATATCGGGCTTCAAAACGATACTGATCTCGTGAAAATCTGTCACCTCTATCGAAACATTTAGGCATACATATATACATACACACATACATACATACACACATACATACATACACACATACATTTAAACAGAGAGGTGAGATTTATCTTATAGATTAGCAGGGGTACCCGGCGTTGCCCGGGTGATTGTAGGTGTGTGTGGTGTTAAATAAAAAAGAAATCGAAAAAAACACATCTCACACCACGATTCGAACCCAAAACGTTAAGATAATGAACACACACGCTAATCAACTGCGCTAAAGCGACGTAGAGTAAATGTGTTCGGTTTTTCAACTATTTAAAGTAAATCAGGTCACGACGTCATGACGTCATCTAACGCATGCGTAGAATCGGTCTTCGTTATGAGAAACCCGTTTTTGTTGACCCCCCCCCTGTCGAAAATTGTCGATTTCGGGATGAAAAAGTTAACGTTTTTGGCCAATGTTTTTTTTTCAAGCGAAGGATGGGGCTTCGATATAATTCCGAGTTTGTGAATTTTCGTCGCGTCTGTTAAAAGTTTTTAGCAGGCACACAAACATACATACATACACAAAAACATACATACATTTTCGCTTTTATATATATAGATGAAGTATGCTTATCTTAGCAGGATTTCACTGTCTTTTCATACACTTAAAATAGCCTCCGTATTTTGTCGATTTTCTAACCCAGCTCAGTTATAGCCGGCATCATTAACGACACTGGCTTAACTAGGGTAAGTACTATATTCGCTTTCTCCCATATAATTATATTATACGAGTATTGATTGCCTCTGTTATCTCAACGTGTGTACATGTAAATTATCTTACATTCTAAAAGAAAAAAAAACAACAAAAAAACAGAAATAAACGGGCGTGTTCATAGTTTTATTCCGTGTTTATGATGAACATGTTACATCGATCTATACAAGGTCAGTATAAATTGTTTTGCACAGCTATAATTCTCGCATCATTTAATTCATTTTATTGATATACTCTCGCCTAGTTTTATGCGCATTATTTTGCAATAGCAATAATTAATGCTTATGATACATTTCAATTAAAACAATGTCAGCTGTATACAGTACACATCAGAAAAAGTTCCTACTTGGATTTGCTGTTTACAGATGGAAATTGTTTTATATTGTAATCTAAATTCATAAATTATAGGGGACGATTGCAAAACTTATAGATATATCTGTATATACGTTAGTTACAATAAATTTTTAAAAAGTAACATTACCTCGATAGTGCGCTTCAATAAGTACGAACCACTTTATACTTTATTACACATTTCAACTTTTCTTAATCAATTATCAAACATCTCATTTATCGCTCTCGGTAGCTTTTAGCTTTAGTTATTGACAAGTGATTGGTAGATAAAACGACAAATTTTTATTTTAATTTTTCCCTCTCGCTCTCTCTCTCTCTTTTAAATATATACATATATATATATATATATATATATATATATATATATATACATATATATATATATGTGCGTGTGTGTGTGTGAGTGTGTGTATGTATATATATATGGATGTGTGTATAATATATGCATAATATATATATGTATATATATATATATATAATTATTATTATTTACTATAATAATTATTAAATACCTACACACACTAGTGTTTAATCCTTTCGGTAATCAGTGTGTCATGATTTACGCCAGTCAAGAGACTCGAACCCCGGCAACAGAAGTAATGTTTGGCTTCATTAGCAGGGACCCGAACTACTAGACTACCGTAAACCGCGGGAGATACAAGTTGAAATTAAATATTTATTCTTATTAAATGCTTTTAGCGTCAGTAAGAGTGATCTTATTATATGATGATCTGCAAGTATTAAGTAGACCGAATTTGGTTAATAGGTGTGTTTCGATATATGAGGTTAGATAATATCAAATAATCATGAAGATCCAAATGTTTTTACTTCAATTCTAGCTGATGGCATGCAAGTTATTTTTTATACTAAACTGTTAAAATTATTATTTGGTGAATATAATGATCAATAAAATTTATAACAATATGAATATATATATATATATATATATATATATATATATATATATATATATATATATACGAAAATACGAAAAAAGACTAAAAAATAAGCGTATTTTACAACAGGGAAAATCCAGACGGTTTGCTAATATATACAGTAGAAACCAGTGACGGCATTAAAAACAAGTAACAAACTGCAGTATAGTATATAATCAACATGAATAAAATAATGTAAATAATATCATAAGGTGGGACATATTTCGGAAATCAATGGCCTGACAAATATCGTATTCTACATGGTAACCTGAAAATACCTTATCCTAAGGCCACCATATCCCGGGGTTCAATATATATATATATATATATATATATATATATATATATATATATATATATATATATATATATATATATATATATATATATATATATATACATATATATATATATATATATATATATCTTTAACAGGGAGACTAGCCGCCCTCCTCACCAAACAAGTCTGGTGGGGGAACCAGTTAAGTCGCCTTTGACACGACCATGAGGCAGGTAGTACTGGGTTACATGGTACCAGTAGCATATGACATGACCTGACATAAGGGCGAATGAACTCTTTTTCTGGGTCAACGGCCAACTAGCACCGTGTATATTTGTGTGTGTGTATATGTGTATTGGGGAGGAGAGGGCTCCCGTAAGCCGTGGCGAAGGAAACCTCTCTTGGAGAAGCAAATCTCTGATTTAAAGAACCATAAAGCGGAAGACCAGTACCCGCATTAAGCTGGTCTGCAGTTTAATTTGTTGCTGGCTATCTTGCTCTTGCTTGTTGCTGGATCTCAACATTTTGAACTGAGAGAGAGACTTAGCTGTTGTACAAAGCTAAGACTCTGTAACATCATCTTTGTATAGATACTCCCTCAGGTATTTGGGCTCATGGATTTTAAATGTCTGAGGGAGTGGCACTCGTCTGACAAGACGCTGCCATCATCATATCTTTAACACACACACTCTCTCTCTCTCGCTCTCTCTCTCTCTCTCTCTCTCTCTATATATATATATATATATATATATATATATATAAAGTTAGAAGGTTAGAAAAACATGATTATGAGTAAACAATTTTCTGGAGTCTTTCCAAAAAACATCAGACAGTATACAAATATATATATATATATATATATATATATATATATATTTATTTATTCTGAGGAGGTGAATAAGCATCGAAAACACAGGGGTTAAGGAAATGTGTTTATTTTATTGTATTATATATATATATATATATATATATATATAAGGAAATTTGTTTATGTTATTGTATTATATATATATATATATATATATATATATATAATACAATAAAATAAACAAATTTCCTTAACCCCTGTGTTTTCGATGCTTATTAACCTCCTCAGAATAAAAATATTAGCAAATATTTTTATTAGTTTTTATATTATTCGCTAAAAGCAATAAACATTGAAACTTAAGGTATTTTAGATACATAGAATAATGGAAATGGGCACTGAGTTAGAAAAATCGACATTGAGCCAGAATGGACATTGAATATTTTTTGATACGCAACATCAAGAGAAACACTAATTTAAAGAAAATATATGTGCGTGATGTTACCAAGCTAATCAAAAGCCTGGATTCCAGTAAAGCAACCGGCCCTGACAGTATTCAAGTTATAGTAATCACAAAACATCAACCAGCTCCGATACTTACAAAACTGTTTAAATATTGTCTTAAGGAAAACTGCTTCTCATCACCCTGACAAACTCATCAGTATGCCCTGTATTTAAGAATTTAGGTGATTACTTATCTCCCATCAGTACATGTCAATGAGTCTCCTGCGTGTCCTGAGTAAGTTGCTGGAATCTGTGCTAAATAGAAAAGTAATCAACCATCTCAGCAAAAATGACCTTCTTAGTGGCGCACAATTTGGTTTCCGTTCTGCTAGATTTACAGCAGCAGACGTTCTTACAGTTATATCACATTTGATTGGCGAATCTGTCGACGGAGGAAACCTTTCTAGGGCAACTGCTCTTGACATATCAAAGGCTTATGATAGGGTATGGCATAAATGTTTACTTCACAAGCTATGGTATAACTGGAAATGTCTTCTCAGTTATTAAATCGTTTCTCTCTGATAGTTTCATTAGAGTAGTAATTGATGGGAAAAAATCAGAAGCTCACAGTATTAATGCTGGAGTCCCTCAGGGGTCCATCCTGCGCCCAACTCTTTTGCTGATCTACATTAATGATCCTCCAAATCACATCCTCACATCATTTGTATGCATTTATGCTGATGACACTACTATCTATGGTAAAACATCTAAGACCGTAAACGATCAAGTTCTCTCCGATTCTCTCTCCTCTGATCTTGAGGACGTGGTATAATGGGGAAGGGAATGGCTGGTTACTTTTAATGCATCTAAAACGAAGCTTCTATCATTACATAATCAACGTTTTTGTCCCCATCTGGCATCAATTGAAATGGATGGTTCTCGTCTTGGGGCGGCCTCAAGTTTTGACAAGCTTCTGGGCTGGACCTCTACTCCTGATCTTAAATGGAACAGGTACATTAAATATGTTGCCAAGGTCGCTGGAAAAATGCTGGGATCCTTGGATCGCTCCCGTAGATATTTCACTGCCGATGCAATTTTCTATCTATATAAGAGGCAGGTGCGTCCAAGTATGGAGTACTGTTGCCACATCTGGAGAGGAGCTGCTAGAAAGGACTTAGTCTGCCTTGATAGAGTTAAACATAGACTTCGTAGCCTCGTATGAGATGTCCTTTTCTCTTCGCTGCAACCTCTTTCTCACAGAAGAGATGTTGCGAGTTTGTCTTTGCTTTATCGTTATATTCATGGAAAGTGTTCGACTGAGCTTCAATCTATGGTTCCCCTGCGCAAAACTTTCACAAGAAACACTCGTATAGCTGAAAACACTATCAATATTTCCCCCCACTCGTTATCAGTGCCTAACGTAAACAGGTTTTTAATGAGCCGTTCCACTTAAGTTAACAAATTTACCGAATTTCCAGTACTAACGATTAATATATTGTACAATTGACTACTTTACTCTCTTAACCCTTATCCTCGAGTTGGCTCTAGGCCTTGATTATTGGTTGTGCCTATGTACAAAAAGGAAAGCCTCTCCTAAAAATTATATTTGATTATCGAACAGACTTTCGGACACTGATTTATGCGTTTTACTTACAACAATGCTACAGGTATTTTACCGGGTTATCAAACAATTTCATTGATCACATTTTGTCATTTAACTATATATATATATATATATATATATATATATATATATATATATATATATATATATATAGAGAGAGAGAGAGAGAGAGAGAGAGAGAGAGACTTATGAATATCATTATCGATATGAGTTTTAAACTAATTTCATTTTTTCTTTTTCAATTATTACGCTAAATAACGTATATTTAATTAGCTAGTTATGCCCCTCTAAAGTAAAAGATAATGATTTATTTACTCCCTGCCATAAATAAAATTATTTTATGTATACTTAGGTTTGACGGTTAAGTATCAATTTTAATTTACAGGATTAAATGCTCTCCGCTCTCTCTCTCCCTCTCTCTCTCTCTCTCACACACACACACGCACACACACAGAAACACTGCGTTTGTATTTTATATCTCTATAGTGACGTTTCTTAATTAGAGGTGCAAAGTAATTCGCAATTGTACGCGTGGCGCAGTGGTTAGAATACTTGGAAAAATCAATTGAAAAAAGTGAAAATCTCCCGAAAGTTGGAAGTTCACTCCCCAGTGTGAACGATAGAAAATTACAGTTTCGAATTATTTAGGACACCAAACCTGCCATGGCTGACAGATCAAGAGCATGCTATCGCGGTGAAGTAAACTCCGTCCACATTTCCGAGTTCAACATAAACCTTCTCCAACAAGATACACTTAAGAAGGTTCGAGGTTACATCGTTCGAAATTTTGTGAAAATCCCACTCAATATGAAAACAATAGTCAGATGAATCCAAATAATACATCTATGGAGGTTTGTCATATAAATCACAATTAATTATATAAACCCGACGTTGTATAAAATTGATTGAGGCTAAAAACTATTCCAAAACGCCCTACAGTAATTACATTGTAGGATAGGACACAGTGATTTAGTCTACACCAAATGGTGGTATAAATCGCAGTGATTTAGTCGACAATACATTGTAGTGTACACCGCAGTCATAGTCTAGAGTACACTGTAGTATATATTGCAATGTAGAGAATTTTCGTTGCTTATGCTTAATAAATAATTTGAAAATAATGGAATCAGTAATTGTTTAGAATACAAATTCAAGTTTTGATGTTCCTTTCTACTCCAAATAGAAATAGTCATGTTAAACGTGCTCCGGTATAATAAAAAAAAAACTGACTATGTATTATATGAAATTATCTTGCATAATCAGATGAATTAGATTAAACGCGAAAAAGTCAAGTATAATGGTTGAATTGTGCTCTAAAATACATTTCAAACACGCCCCTGTTTTTATAAAGGAATCTATAGTTGTTTTAGGTGTGTCCTTTCTGCTTGTGCGGTAATTACGCTTCTCAAATGCACTTCAAATGGTAGGTTGTATAAATGTGTAAACTTGTCAGACTTCTTTTTTATTCGGATTAAAGTCAGACTTCTTTTTTATTCGGATTATTCCATTATCGATTTTTAATACTTACCAAACACAGTCCTATACAAATATTACGTCAGAACACTCTTAGATACATTCATGTGAACTAACAAAAGATAGGTCCAACCATCTTTGAGTGTAACGGGAACCAACTAACGTAGACACAGAAGTTCATTTTATATAATTATAGTAAATATACATAATATTGAAATAATATTAAAAGATATCATACTATATTTTTCATATGATTTCAGTACTATATTTCTCCTATCATACTATCTGACAATTAAGTATCAAGTCATGAATCAATCAAATCTTTACAGATCTTGTTCATTTTTGTGTTTTTTACATGGAAGTCACCACTTATCGAGACCCGGAATCTACTCGAGGATAAGGGTATTTACGTGTACAGTAATCGATGGGATAATATCATAGTAATCGTTAGTAATGGAGATTTGAAGGGTCTTACTTAAGGTGGCAGTTTATCATGAATTTGTTTATGTTGGACTTGCAAGTTGTAGTCATATGGGAAACAGGCAAACAGAACGAAGTTCCACAGGCTGCACTTCTAAGAAAGAAGCTCTATTCATGGAATCTTCGTTTAGATTTAGGCATAGATAAGGAATGGGGGCAATTACTGACAGTGGTTTCTGCTAGACGGGAGTTTTCGTGAAAAATTGGCGAGGGGGGCCAGATATTGGAGCTCAGACGAGATCTTGCCATGGATTTAACGAGAAAACAAAGACTAGCTCGTAACGTCTCTTCTGTGGGAGAGAGGTTGCAGGGAAGAGAAAAGGGCATCCCCCACTAAGCCTGGACATCTATTTTGTACTCTGTCAAGTCAGAATAGGCTGCTTTTTGCAGCCCCTGCCCAGATGTGGAAGCAATACTCCATCGTTGGACATACTTGGCCTTTATATAGATAGAGAATTGTATCAGCAATGAAATATCTTCTGGAGCGGTAGAAGGATCCTACCATTTTTCCAGCAACCTTGGCAACAGACTCGATGCACGTGTTCCATTTCCGGTCAGAAGTAAAGGTCAAGCCCAGTAGCTTATTAAAACATGGAGCTTTTCTTAGACGAGAGCCAACTATTTCAATTGATGCCAGATTGGGATCAGAGTGTTGATGATGTAAAAATAGGAACTTGGTTTTAGATGCATTAAAAGTAACCAGGCACCTACTCCCCACTGCCTCACGCGCTCAAGATCAGCGGAGAGAGGATCAGAATTTGCGATCTTTGATGTGTTGCAATAGATGGTCGTGTCGTCAGCGTAGATGTCGAATGATTTAAGTATGTGCTTTGGGAGATCATTGATGTAGATCAGGAAGAGAGTTGAGTCCAGTTTTGACCCATGAGAGACTCCAGTATTAATACTGTAGGTCTATGATTTCTGCCCATCAACCTCTACTCGTATGAGCCTATCAGAAAGAAATTATTTAATAATTGAGAAAACATTTCCAGTTATACCGTAGCTGGAAATATCGTGAAATAAGCCTTTATGCCATACCTTATCGAAGGCGTTTGATATCTCAAGAGCAATTGCCCTAGAAAGGAAGTCTTTGCTGAGTGATTCACTAATCCTTTGAGGGATAACCTTTAGTACATTTGCTGTAGACCAAGCAGAACGGAAACCAGATTGCATATCACTAAGAAGGTTATTTCTGCTGAGGAGTTGACTACTTCTTTATTTAATATAGATTCCAGCAACTTACTCATGACACGCAGGAGACTTATTGGTCTGTAGTTAGAAGGATATGACTTATCACCTGAATTCTTAAATATATAGTATACTAAAGAGGTTTTCCAGGATGTGGGGAAGCACCTCTCTGTAAGGCAAAGCTTAAACAGTTTTATAAGTATGGGAGCAATTCAGATTGAAGTTTTTCAACACTATAATTTGAATGCCGTCAGGGGTAGTTGCTTTACTGGAATCAAGGTTCTTGATTAGCTTGGCGACCTCACGCACATATATTTGTATGTTACCTAGCGTGTTCTGTGTTATAGGAGGAAATACGGGAAGTTGATGACCTTCGTCGCATAGAGTAGAATTAGCTGCAAAGTTCTAAGCAAAATGTTTGGCTTTGTCTGACGCTGAAGAGATGAACTCAGGTCAATTGACGATGGTTGGGATAGAACGCACGCTTCTGTTCAGGATCCTGTTTGCTATTTACCAAAACTGGTGGCTAGCAAGACGCTGCTTAGCTACTTTGAATTTAACGGACTCAGCAGATAGCTCTCTTGAATTTTTATTACTCTTTTACAGGTGTTGCCGGCAGTCCTTAAAACAGATTTAGTCTCAGCACATCTATTACGTTGGTAGCTATCGAAAAAGCGATTTCTGTGTGCGATGGCAACAGCACATTCAAGGGAGAACCATGGCTGGCTGTTAGGGTTTTAAAAAGAATTGTTGATTGTATTAATTAATCGATCTACGCCTACCATTAGCATTTAAAATAGACTTGATACTCCTGACTAGAAAACAACTCGACAAAATCACAAGTGTTTCCTTTACACACGCCCAAAACGATCGCTTCATTGATGACAGACATACAGTAAGGTAGCCAATGAAAGACATTTACAACAAACAAAAAGAAGTAGGAACAGATAACTCTAAATCTCTCACCTATTGTAACGTGCATCCAGGAGATAAGCGCCCGCGTGTTTGCGTGTTGTGTGGATACGTGGGAGAGACGGATGAGGGGAAAAAGACTTACCTCGAGACCAGCTCGGCGTTACCGACCAAAAATAGAAAAAAGGACCAAGATGGCGACCGCCGTCTTTTGTAAAGTATGATGTCTCGCAAAGTCACACGAATTCTCGGAATATGCAAATTTAGCCGGCCTAGAACGACGATAAAAGCGGGTGAGGGGAAAGACGTGGGGGAGTGACGATTGAGTTGGCTGGGGAATCGTGTAGCTGTTGCTTCTTGTGCCGTGTTGAGGATATCTTACCGTGTTAAAGAGAGAGTCGGGCGCCATCTTTAATTTTTCTTTACACTTTTTCGTTACAAGCTATTCCGGCCATTTGGCCTCTAGGACTATGACCGAGTCGAAATTTGACTTAAAGCTCATACCCGAGTTTGACGGGTCCACGTCCATCGTCGACTGGCTTGAAAGGGTCGAGCTGACGTGCGACCTTTGTGAGGTGAAAAGGGTACACACTGTAATTCCCCTGAGATTGGCTGGGGGTGCCTTGAGTGTATATCAGCAACTCAGTGCTGCCGAAAAGGGAGATGTCACCGCAATTAAAGCTGCGCTGTACAAGGCATTTGCCATGGATCCTTGTACGGCCTATGAAAAATTTGCTTCCCGAAAACTTCTACCGGAGGAAAGCGTGGACGTTTTCTTCGCTGAGTTAAAGAAACTCGCAGTTCTGTTCGGTGGAGGGGTGTCGGAGCGGACGCTCGCGTACGCGTTTGTGGCGGGCCTTCCCACTCGGGTGAAGCAGCTACTGAGAGCCTCAACCAGCGTTTCAACAACGACCATGGAACACTTGATGGAACGTGCTCGAGCCATCATCAAAGATGAGGAGGACCTGGGGGAACCAGTTGTGATGGCGACACAGACAGGCCAGATTGGCGCTCGGGAGATTCCGAATCAGAACCCTGCAAGCAATGGGAAATGTTTTCGCTGCGGCCGACGCGGACATTTTGCAAGGAATTGCACCAACAGGGGGCGTGTGCGCTGTTTTAAGTGTGGCGGTTTGGGGCATCTAGCCCAAAACTGTGCGGGAAACGTATCAGGGGAGAGGACGTCAGCGCCGCCCTGCTCCCCGAGCAAAATTTGAACAAGGCGCAACCAGTAATGTCCGTCTACGTAAACAGGATACCCTGCTCAGCACTTCTCGACTCAGGCTGTTCGCATACTATAGTGAGCACCAGGCTGTGTCCAAGTTGGACTAAGAGGAAGATCAAAGTCACCACGATAGGAGGCGAGACCCAGACATGCTGTGGGGCTGGAACTGTCAAGATCTACACGGACACCGGTGCAGCCACTAAGATCAATGTGCTCGTGACCCAAGGAAATCTCCTGGGGTTTGACCTGTTGCTCGGATACGATGCCATCAAGGCGCTGGGGGGAGTCGCAATTCATCGGGATGGAAAGGTGCGATTCTTAGAGGCCCCAGTGTGTGCAGCGCTCCATATCGATCGGCCGGATTTTACAGTGGACTACGACTCGCGCAAGAGGGCCTGGATTGCATCTTGGAAGTGGACCGAGGGAATGGCAACGACTAAACTCAAGAATGGGGTTGCAGAGTACCCTATACCCAGTGAGGCCCGAGCAGAATACGAAAGGGAACTAAAGGCGTGGATCCAAGATGGCTGGTTAATCCCCTACCCTGAGGACAAGCTTGGGCCTCCGGAGGGTCTAATACCCTTGATGGCAGTGGTCCAGCATAACAAGTCGAAAGTACGGCCCGTGCTGGACTATAGGGAGCTTAACAAGCATATTGAAGCCTACACTGCCGATGCTGACGTATGCGCCAGTAAGTTGAGGGAATGGCGTCAGAAAGGCACTAATGTCTCAATATTGGATTTGCGAAAAGCCTATTTACAGGTGCGAGTTGATGAGACGTTGTGGTCGTTCCAGACAGTTTGGTTCCAGGGGCAGAGGTACTGCCTTACACGCCTTGGCTTTGGCCTAAATGTGGCACCACAGATCATGAAGACTATTGTCAACACAGTATTGTCCCAAGAAAAGCCCATGAAGGACTCAACGTCAGCTTACATTGATGACGTATACGTCAATGAAGATGTACAGTCTGCGTCGTGTGTCAAAGAAAAGTTGGCTCAGTTTGGTCTGGAATGCAAGAATCCCGAACGTTTAAGGGAAGGAGCACGTGTATTGGGATTGGATGTTTATGAAGAAGATGGCACCCTACAATGGAGGCGTGGCAGTGAAATTCCAAGCATCCCCAACCTCGTTACAAGGCGGACCGTTTTTTCTTGGTGTGGAAAACTTGTTGGTCACTTACTGGTCTGTGGCTGGCTCCGCGCAGCTGTTGGTGTGATTAAACGCAGAGCAAATTTAACAACCACGGGTTGGGATGACATATCCGATGATGTCCTACTAACTCTGATGATTAAGGAGACGCTGGAGAGAGTGAACTAGAAGGATCCTGCCTGTGGGCGGTGGTGTGTTAACGGAGACAACGTAGGTGTGTGGGTTGATGCCAGTTCTTTGGCGTTGGGAGTATCTTTGGAGCAAGGAGGAAACGTGTTCGAGGATGCGTGTTGGCTGCGGCCTGTAACAGATTCTCAGCATATCAACCTGGCAGAGCTGGACGCTGTTGTAAAGGGGGTAAATCTGGCCCTGCAGTGGCAGTCTAAGAAGTTGACCTTGTACACAGATTCTCTCTGTGTCTACCACTGGGTGTCTGACACACTTTCAGGACGGACACGAATCCGTACCAAGGCAGCAAGCGAAATGTTAATACGAAGAAGGCTAGACACGCTAAAAAACCTGGTATCTGAGTATGGGCTATCACTGAGCGTCACTCTGGTGCCATCACATTGTAATCGTGCTGACCAACTGACCCGTGTACCTCACAAATGGTATGAAGCCGCGAAGATGGGAATGGAGATTACTGCTCGATCTTGTGCAGTTGCAATCGACCCATGTCAAATACAAAAAATTCATGCACAGAGCGGACATCCGGGTATCAAGAGGGGCCTTTATTTTGTGAGGCGTGCATACCCAGCAGTGACCAAGATGGATGTCAGACAGATCGTCAGAAATTGTGAGGCTTGCCAGTCTATTGATCCTGCACCAGAGCGATGGCAGAAGGGTCGCTTGGAAATTGAGAGTGTGTGGCAGCGGCTGGCCATGGATATTACCCATTACAGTGGCAAGCCCTTTCTAACTCTCATTGATTGCGGGCCTACGAGGTTTGCGGTGTGGCGGCAGATGACCAGACAGGATTCAGCAAATGTTGTTCGCCACCTATCATCCATTTTTTTTGAGCGAGGTGCGCCGGAAGAGCTCCTGACTGACAATGATGCAGCGTTTTGTAGCCAGCAAGTCCGACAGTTGTTAGATGAGTGGGGCGTCCGACTACGGTTGCGATGTGCGCATGTGCCGTCAGGAAATGGCATTCCTGAAAGAAGCCATCGCAGCATCAAGAGAATTGCTGCCAGGAAGCGATGTACTATTGCGGAAGCAACATATTGGTACAACATTACGCCAAAGGACGGGACGTCCCCTTCAACCGCACCTGCGAATGCTATTTACACGTACCGAGTCGGAGTGAAGGGAAACAACACTGCGCAGCCAACCGACAAGGGAACATATAACAGGTATGAAGTGGGAGATCCAGTGTGGGTGCGGCCTCCAGGAAATCGGTGCACCGACAAGTTTAAGCGAGGACACATATCTGGAGTGATTAGCCAGCAGTCTGTTTTGGTCGATGGAACCCCACGACATGTGCGAGATCTTCGCCCAGCTACCGAGGTGCGTCATACAACTACAGAAGAAAGCAGTGAAGCGTCTAGCGATGAGCTGCCGATGCACGGATTCAGTGAGCCCCTTCCAGAGACTGATAGCGATACTTCATCTGATGAGGCGGATCCAGAGCCCGAATCTGAAACAGTGAATGTACCTCTTCGCAGAAGCACACGCACTAAAAGGCCACCCCCCCCAGTGCTCTCTATGTGATCATCAGATCAGGGGGGAGTGTAACGTGCATCCAGGAGATAAGCGCCCGCGTGTTTGCGTGTTGTGTGGGTACGTGGGAGAGACGGATGAGGAAAAATACTTACCTCGAGACCAGCTCGGCGTTACCGACCAAAAATAGAAAAAAGGACCAAGATGGCGACCGCCGTCTTTTGTAAAGTATGATGTCTCGCAAAGTCACACGAATTCTCGGAATATGCAAATTTAGCCGGCCTAGAACGACGATAAAAGCGGGTGAGGGGAAAGACGTGGGGGAGTGACGATTGAGTTGGCTGGGGAATCGTGTAGCTGTTGCTTCTTGTGCCGTGTTGAGGATATCTTACCGTGTTAAAGAGAGAGTCCGGCGCCATCTTTAATTTTTCTTTACACTTTTTCGTTACACCTATGGAAATATTATGCACTTGAGATTACTCTGAGCAGAGTGACAATCATTGTTAATTAAAAACGCACGATCAATTGTATATATTAGTTCTCTAACACGTCACAATTCTATGAACTTCGTAAAATGAGTGTTCACATGTGTTTTAGTCAGCACATCGTCTCTCCTATTATTGTTCTTACACTACTCTACTTTAATGAGTTTATTTCTACTATATAATTAAGGGAAACTTAATGTCAACATGTGCGAGACATTCATTATATTGTAAATATTTCGCCATACGTAGTTGTTTTATTGTCCTAATAGATTAGAGTTAGACTAAAGCTTTGATCAAATCACCTTGAAGACGTCTCGTTTATATTGCTTTCTGTGCAGCACTTGTTAATATCATGTATTCTGCTTCAATTGCTGATAATGTAACGCATATACGTTTTTACTAACAGGCGCTTCACTAAATTTGAAAAGTATCCTGACGTTGATCTGCGATCACTTAACTCTCAAGGCCAATGTGCATTTGAATTATGTTTTGTGTTGAGGATTATATCTCTGCAATACATTATTCTCGATTTAATTTCATCATATTTATTTATTGGTTTTAGAATCCAATTTTAATTATTCATCCTTGTGCTTTTTACTTCTTGAAGTGTACTCCCCACCATTGTCTGTTCGTAGAATTTTTGCATCACATTTAGTAGCTTTCTTGAACGCAAACTTTCTATTCCATTAACATTTTGAAAACCTCTTTTTTGTGCTTAAGCAAATATCCACAAAAATGGTGATTTATGGTCGATAAATATGAAAAAAATATTTTGCTTCACAAAGCGATTTTCCGTATATCCTTTCATAAACTCGCTGGAGACTCGCGTGTTACAATGTTAATAAAACGATGAACAATGTTGTTTTGCAAGCCAAGGCTAAAAAGTATATATATATATATATATATATATATATATATATATATATATATATATATATATATATATATATATATTACTTGACTTTGTGAAATCTTTTCTTTCAGATAGCCAAAATATTTCTAAAAACTTTATTATTTTTTTTTACTACCTGAGCAGGTTTTTAGTTCACAGGCGAAATCATGTACTTAACTCCAGTGTAAATGGTATACTTCCGAATATTTTTACTTTTAGCCTATATCTCATGTTTATTAACCGATGTTGACGACTTGATTCAGTAAATATGCGTGTTTTCCAGATTTTGTGCTTCTACACAGTTTATGAATTAGAATCTTATTTGAAAACATATAGACTATCAGGTAACTTCCATATTTGAGGTTTCCGTTCTCGTAAACAGAGTTTTATTTGTATTGTTCCTATTTCTTATATGTCGGTTTTTTGGTTAAGTTGTTTTCGTTTTACGGCATATCAACCCTTTTCAGATTATCTAATGCTGAATCCAGTGATGTTGAAGACAAGTTTTGTAATAGAATTTATTTTTCAAGTCGGTTTCTATTTAACCCATAGTTGGGATCCTAACAATTACTGCCAATCCTGATCAGAGTAGACCTTGGAGCAATGACAATTAAAGTGTGGCTCCACACTCCCCAAATCCCGCAAGCTTGGGCCTAACCATCGGATATAGTTTAATGTCATATCCAGGTCGTCCTTATGTGTCAGTTGAGAATTCGTCCCCAAGTTTTATTTCCTAAGCTATATCTTATTTTGTGAAATTCATTAATTTTTTCATGCCATAACCTATATGACATTATAATCCAGCGTCCACAATCCAGTTTGTCTTTTTTATTATAAAACGTCCACGCACGTTTCGAAAAAAATAATCCAACAACGTAATCGTCAGAGTTGCTTGAGTCACCGTACATTTTTTAGTAACGATCGAGTAAATTAAATCATAATACGATAATTTTCTTTTTTAGATTTAAACTTTGTTTTGTGTCTTCATCGAGCAATTGACAATCACATTTAATGTGCCCGTTTTTTTTCGTCAATCATAATACTTGGGGTCCCTTTTGTTAACGTGGTGTTTTGACGTATTGGTTTTAAATTCGGTCCCATTATTTTTTTCTTTCTTTAACCTTGCTTTCTTTGTAAATCAATAGTTCAGTCACTAAAACCTACTTGGGAACATTCTGATTCCAAGTGACGTCACCAACAAGTTACACAAATTTGGCGGAGTCGCCAGGAGATGCACAACTATATTTCCCTAATCAAATAATCGCCAAGGATTCCTAACTACCACGTATATCCATAAGTGTTTCATGTGTTCGTGAACGTGGTCACTCTCTTTAATTGTAAAGGAATATAACTTTTTTCCTCAACGATAATTTGTAAGCTAACTTTTTCTCTTGAAATCGATCAGCCAATTTCTTACAGAAAACCACAAAATAATCAGAGACTGAAATTCAAGACTAGAGTGATCGTTTCACTGAGAGCGTCATCGCCATTAAACCACGATTCCTCCTAAATAAATATTTTCTTCCTCTGCTACACTCATTGTCAGTTCGCCGCCTCCTATCCCTAATACCTCAATTAAATATTTATCACCATATATTCTTCTGCTATATCTAATTTTCTGAAATTTATGATTTTTTTTCGAATAATGATACACGTGACATGTTGCGCTAGCGTCCACAACCCAGTTTTTTTTATCATTAGACATAAAGACCTGATGTGAAATGAGGAAAGCTTTTTGGAGGATATTTCCTCTCGAGAGAATCTTATCTGTCTTTTCCAAGTAATCGACAGTCAGTTAAAAGTGTCCATTTTTTCCATTGAAGTGTTTTTTTTTTTAGCGCCATAACGTTTGATTTAGCTTCATCATTATTTTCTCATGTTTAATTTTGATTTCTTGGTGTTGCAATTGTTTAGGCATTTATACTTACGTGGGTACATTCTGATCAGCTTCCAGTGCCATCACTAACTTGTTATAAGAATGTGGGAGAGTAGCGAGTAGATAAAAAAAAACAATGAATCACCACGTTTAATAAACTATTAATATTGCCATTTACTTAGGATTAATTTACCATTTATTTACATAATAATGAGAGATTTCTGTTTTTTTTCGTATATATTTGTATATTATACTTGTTAAAGGGAAACTACTTAATTTCAGAATTATACATAATTGTCTCCCCGATTCTTATATTTATGTTTTAATTTATTATTTATTATATTTTTATTGAATTGTATTAAATACATCTTAAAATTTATTGCTTACAACCTGTAATTTTGATGTCTAAATATTTCAATTGAAAATTATAATTAGCTCCAAATAAGTTTGTATTAATTAGCACAGTTCTCACCGCTTAAGTAAATCATATTCTTAATCAAATTTTAAATCTCCTGGTTATATAATAATTTACATACATATATAAATAAACATTTAAACATTTAGTGTCGATCATGCTATAATTATGTTAGGATTATTTATATGGTTATTAAAATGTTGTATTTAAACATTTCTCACCTTCCTTTTTAGTATAACATTTAGAATGTAAAAATGTTCTTATTTTCAACTAATTATTAATAGCTCTTACTATTGAAATCACACCAATTGTTAGTTTCAAATCTCTCTCTCTCTTAACTAATCTGACTTGCTGAACCAAAATAATATCCTTCTTCTCATACATATTTTCAAATAAATTGCTCTTTTACCAAGTTGGATTAAATTCAAAATTCTTTTAATATTTATATGTATAGTTCTACGCTAGGAAACAGGTGCTGTGAAGAATTAAAATTTATTTTATGCTAACTAAGTAAAGTGTAGAATAGACAATATCCTGAAAATTGGATTATACATTTTTGTCTTACATATATATATATATATATATATATTTATATATATATATATATATATATATATATATATATATATATATAATTTAGCGTTGCTCGGGATCGTATAAACAATGAGTAAATTGAATTTGATTTTGAATATATTTGTAATTCTTCGGAGAGAGGATTTTTTTTATGTCTATGTATCATTTGCTGTTTCGAGCAAAAGAATATTTTATCTACCTAGGACGAGTATTTCACGTATGAAATAATTGTATCTTACTTACCGTAGGTAATTTACAGCTTATATGGTAAGAAAATTACCTGTGCAAAGACGGGTAATATACAACACATATTTAAAATAATTTTACCTACATTAAGACGGGTAATTTAAATACATATATGAAACAATTTCACATACATTTATTTACCCCAAAAACGAGCATGACTTTCTCCAACCCAACCCGCAAAAGAGATCTCAAGATCACGTTTAAAAGTAACATAATCATGCTTCTTTCTACCCACCACTACAATCATCACACCATTTCCTGAAGATTATAAAAACTTTAACAAATATATCACCCCCTACAGAAACTGGCCTAGTAAACTTTCATAGAAAACCAACAATATATATGTATTAATCTAATTTTGAAGTCGTAAACTGTTAAGCCATTCCCGGAATCGACTTCACCAATGAAGTAATTTTGAGATAGAAAATTGTTTAAGCCATTTCCGGTACAAACTTTATATTCTCCCACCCTCATTTAATCGACAACGACGCTGATTATTCTTCTAATATATATTTCCCCCATCTCATTTAATCCCGGAAAGGCCAGGAATTTTTCTAATATATATTTCCATCAATCTCATCCAATCCCGGGCGACGCCTGGGATATTGCTAGTAAATTATCTCACGTATCTCATGCAAGCTTTAGTAAGGCCGGCTATTCTGTTAATGTATATGTGCAGCTATCTAATACATCCAGAGAGACGCCAAGTATTCGTATATTCTGTATATGTCCCTGTATCATTTAATCCCAGGCGATGCCAGGTATTCTGTTAGTATTTATTTGCACCTGCATTATTAAATCCTGGGCGATGCTTGGTATTGTGCTTCTATATATTTCCACCTATTTTATTAAATACGGGGCTATGCAGGGTATTCTGATTATGTATATTTCCACCTATCTCATTCAATCCCAAGCGACGCCAGGTATTTTGCTAATATATATCTCCACCTATTTCATTCGATCCCGGACAACATTGGGCATTCTGCTAGAAGATATATCTATCAATCTCATTTAGTCCTGTGAGACGCAACGTATTCTGTTAGAATAGATTTCAGTCAATCTAATTCACTCCAAGGAAATGTCAGGTATCCTGCTAGTATACATGTGCATCTATCTCATTGGATCCTAGGCGTAAGTGTAATACATTTGCATGTATCGCATTCAATCCCGAGTGACTCCGGGTGATCTGCTAGTATATATTTGGACCTATCTCGTTAAACTCCATAATTCTAGGGTATGTTACTAATTTCTACAATCATTTTTTCATAATTCAACACAGATTATTGTCCCCTGCTTACTAAAATAATAACTTTCATACATTGTCTTGGCTGTGTATTTTATTATGAACACACCAATTAAAAAAGTCACACTTCATCATTTTTCATAATTCCTGGATACGTTACTAAATTCGACAATAGTTTTGTATGCTTTAACCCACATTATCGCCCCCCTCTTACTAAAATAATAACTTAGATACATTGTCTGAGCTGGTTATTTCATTACAAACACACAAATCAAATAACTCACATTTCATAATTTTTCATAATTCTATGATATGTTACTAATTTCGGACATCATTATGCATAATCGCCCATTCTTACTAAAAAATTAACTCTGAGACATTGTCTGGTATGTTTATTTCATTACAAACACACCAATCAAATACCTCGCGTTTCATCATTTTTCATAATTCTTGGATATTTTACTAATATCGACCAGCATTTTTCATGAGTTAACCCACATTATCGCTCCCTTTTGCTAAAATAATAGCTTTGATACATTGGCTGGGTTGGTTAATATATGACAAACACCCAATACTTGTTAATGTAACCTATACTATCCTGCCACTCTTACTAAAATAATTACGTTGATACGTTGTATGGGCTATTTATTTCATTACAATGATTTTATTATATATTTCCAACTATGAAATTCAATCACGAGCGATACCGGGTATTCTCTTAATATATATTTCAACCTATATAATCCAACCCCATGCGAGGTCGGGAATTCTGCTAGTATATATTTCCACCTATTTCATCCAATCCAACCAACCCCGGGTATTCTGCCATTACATATATCCACGTTTCTCATCCAATCCCGGAAGATGCTGGGTATTTTTACTAGTACCTATATCCACCTATTTCATCCATCCGAACAACACCGGGTATTCTGCTAGTACATATATACACCTATCTCATCTAATCCCGGGCGATGCCGGGTATTCTACTAGTACATATTTCCACCTATCTCATCCACTATCAGGCGATGCCAGTATTCCGCTTGTACATGTATCCACTTATATCACCAATCCCAGGTGATGCTGGGTATTCTGCTAGTGTATATATCCTTCATTTCCCATCCAATCCCGGGCAATGCTGGGTATTCTGCTATTGTATATATCCACATATCTCATCACATTCCGAGCAACACCGAGTAGTCTTCTTGAACATATATATCTCATCCAATCCTGTGCGACACCGGGTAATCTGCTAGTGTATATATCCACCTATCTCATCCAACCCTGGCAATGTCGGGTATTCTGCTTTTACATATTTGCACCTATCTCATCGAATCTCAGGTGACGCTGAGTATTCTCCTAGTACATATTTCCACCTATCTCATCCAATCCCGAGTGACGCTGGGTATTCTGCTGCTACATATATCCACCTATCTAATCCAATCCCGGGCAATGTCAGGTATCCTGTCAGTACCTATATCCACCTATCTCATCCTATCCCGGGCGACGCTAGGTATTCTGCTACTACATATATTCACCTATCTCATCCAATACCGGACAACATTGAGTATCCTGTTAGTACCTATATCCACCTATCTCATCCAATCCCGGGCAATGTCGGGCATCCTGTTAGTACCTATATCCACCTCTCTCATCCAATCCCGGGCAACACCGGGTATTCTGCTAGTACCTATTACTTTGACATGAAGTCCTTTGTGTAGTATCAGTCTCAGCATTTGACTGACTTTAATCCCCCTCTTCCTTAAATCAGGATTACTCGATATGTTTACGTGATTTCTGTAATGTTACAAATAAGCTCAAAAGTGTGCACTGATTCAGTATCTGCTTTTTGGAATCAGCAGTTCAGCCATATGATTTTTGGAATATGACATCTTGTGTCTATATAGTACACGATAAATGTATAATATGCATCTTTTTAATAGAATATAATATGCGATAATAAATTATGTTATATGAGATGGTTACTTGGTCTTTTGGCTGGGATCCAAAGTAGTATCTGTTCTTAGAATTTAAGCGGTCTTATCTACTGCACCCTTTCCCCTAAAGAGAGTTGGGATATCATATTGTCACTAATACTAAAAAAAAAAATGGTCGCTTGTTTTGTTTTGTAAACATAGTGAGTCGTTCCTCTCATCGCTAAATATTTTTCAGCGTATATGTTTGTTTACCTTATAATTTTTCGTTATACTCTCGTATTTTCTATATATAACCTTACAATACCATTGCTATTCTTTTCATAACGATACTGACATCTTATCCATAACGAGTCTCTTATTTAATACAATCGTCGCCATTAAAGCGTGCTGATTTCACATCACGTGACATTACTAATCATTTGTTTTCAAATACGTATAAAATAACATTAAAATTCTAGTAAAATACACTTTTTGCTCCCCCCCCGTCCCTGCAGTAAACCGACCAAATGACCAACTTAGAGTTGACCATTAGCATTGGGGCCAAATTTTCGATATTGTTGTTAAAAAGTTGAAGCTTAAATACGATACCAAATTTGTCAAGTTTTGTTGATTGTGTCGAAGGTTTTGGCGGATATACACCACCCACACCCACACCCACACACACACATTTTCGCTTATATATATATATATATATATATATATATATATATATATATATATATATATATATATATATATATATATATATACACGATTTTTTATTACATTTAACTCAAATATATCTTATATATTTGCTATTAATCTTAGATACGTTTTTTATCTTAATGTCTTCGATAACTATCACCAATCGATAAGAGAAAAACCCGATTAGAAAGGGGCAGATGCCCAGTCTGTTAAATCCAAGGTAGCTGATCAGCGGCTTGGTTCCCACTAGTTTTGGCAAATAACAAATAGGATCCTGAACAGAAGTGTGCGTTCTATCCCAACCATTATTAATTGACCAGAGGTCATCTCGTCAGCGTCAGACAAGGTCAAACTATTTGCAAAGAACTTTGCAGCTAATTCTACCCTATACGACGAAGGCCATCAACTCCCCATATTTCCTCCTATAACACAGAACAAGCTAGGTAACCTACAAATATCTGTGCATGAGGTCGCCAAGCTAATCAACCTTGATTCCAGTAAAGCATCTGGCCCTGATGGCATCCCAATTATAGTGTTAAAAAAAGCTTCAACCAGAACTAGCTCCCATACTTACGAAACTATTTAAGCGCTGCCTTAAGAAGAAGTGCTTTCTGACTCCCTGGAAGACCTCATCAGTTTGCCCTGTAGTCAGGTGATAAGTCATCTCCCTCTCAGTACAGACCAATAAGTCTCCTGTGTGATATGAGTAAGTTGCTGGAATCCATATTAAATAGAGAAGTAATCAACCACCTCAGTAGGAACAACCTTCTTAGTGACACACAATATGGTTTCCGCTCTGCAAGATCTACCGCAGATGTGCTGATTGTTATATCCCACAGGATTAGTGACTCTCTTGACAAAGGCTTCCTTTCTAGGGCAATTGCTCTTGACATATCAAAGGCATTCCACAAGGTAAGGCATAAGGGTCTACTTCACAAGATTTCCAGCTACGGTATAACTGGAAATATTTTCTCAATCGTTAAATAATTTCTCTCCGATAGGCTCATAAGAGTAGTGGTAGATGGACAAAAATCGGAGGCCTGCAATATAAACGCTGGAGTCCCTCAGGAGTCAATCCTGGGCCCAACTCTCTTCCTGATCTACATCAATGACCTCCCTAAACACATACTTAAATCATTCGTTGACATCTATGCTGAAGACACGACCATCTACGGCAACATATCAAAGGCTGTAAATGACAAAGTTCTCTCTGATTCTCTCTCCTCTGATCTCGAGCGCGTGGTTCAGCGCGAAAGGATGTGGCTGGTTACCTTTAATGCATCCAAAACCAAACTCCTATCCTTACATCATCAACGCTCTGATCCCCATCTGGCATCGATTGGGATGGATGGCTTTCGTCTGGGGGAGGCCCCGTGTTTTGACAAGCTTCTGGGTTTGACAATTACTCCTGATCTGAAATGGAACACGTACATCAAGTCTGTTGCCAACGTCGCTGGAAATATGGTGGTATCCTTCTACCGCTCCAGAAGATATCTCACTACTGATGCAATTCTCTATCTATATAAAAGCCAAGTACGTCCAAGGATGGAATACTGTTGACATATCTGGGCAGGAGATGCTAAAAAACAACCTATCCTGCCCTGACAGAATACAAAATAGACTTCGTGGCTTAGTGGGGTATGCCCTTTTCTCTACCCTGCAACCTCTCTCCCACAGAAGAGACGTTGCGAGGCTATCCTTGTTTTATCGTTATTTCCATGGCAGGTGCTCGTCTGAACTCCAATCTCTGGTCCCCCTTCGCCAATCTTCCACGAAAAACACCCGTCTAGCTGAATCCACTGTGAAAAAATGTCCCCCACTCTTTATCTGTGCCTAAATCAAAACGCGGATTCCATGAACAAAGCTTCTTTCTTAGAACTGCACGCCTGTGGAACTCTGTTTCGTCTGCCTGCTTCCCACCTGACTACAACTTGTATGTCTTCAAGTCCAACGTAAACAAATTCCTAATGAACCGCCCCCTTTAGTAAACCCTTCATCAAATCTCCACACTAACGTAATGTACTTGCAATAACCCTTATCCCTGAGTGGCTTCCGGGCCTTGATAAGTGGTGATCACTGTGTAAAAAAAAGACACACGATATTAACCCACGTAAACACCTTATACAGCCTAACCTCTCAAGTGCATTTTGGAATGTTTATTACCGCATTAACAGAAATATCCGGCATATAAAGCCAATAGAAGGTTGTTTAAAGTGAAAGGGGCGCTTTAAAATGTTTTTGTTTGAAGCTAAATTGAACTATGATACTTTGTATTTTAAACTATAATTCATTTAAATAATTATACTAGTGCAAGATGTAAGACTATGCATATAAAATCAACAGTATGTTTTTATATGGGAGGGGGGCGGTTGAAATACATGTTTCAGTTTAAATCACACTTGAACCATGATTATTGATTTTGCATCAACAGCAGGTTCTCTGAAGTTCTAATTTAGAAGACAAGATATTCTGGACTAAGTCACTTCGAAATAGCCTGGGCAAGCTTACTCACAGTGCACTGCGATATGTCCCCCACTAGATAATGCAATCGAATTGATTTACAAATTAAGGATTTCAGCGATTTTGATGACAATTCATATGTGGAAAAGTTAAATTCAATGTGCAGCAACGTCAGAGTCTGCATGCGAATATATAATTTTAGAAAATCAAATTGTTTGATTTATTTATGAATAAGTTGTTTTGTTAGTGTAAATTCTGTGCATTCCACAACAATGGGGTTTCACTGTTCATGAATAAATGAATAATTTACAACACACATCTGTTCTAGGTTTTACATAAGCACTTTGGAAAAGATTGAAAATCAAAATATGCAGATTATTTTAAAGAAAATATTAAGCGAATTACAAACTTTAAATTAAAGTAAGCCTCATTCAGTTGATTTTTTAAAAACATATACATTTACTGTGGCTGAATATTTCATGTATTTTTATCTGAATGCTGAGTATAGCTTTACTAATCTATATTGGAACTATACTTAGTTATTGTTTCTATTTTACAAAAAGATGTACTTGGAGCAAAAACAGCGAATAGTTTTACATTGTCATTATATACTTTGTTCGAAATAAAGTCCTCAATAATTGATTTTGTAGGCATCGTTTATATATAGTGATGCAATGTGAGAGTAATTGACACATCTATACGAAATCCTTCGATAACTGTGGCAAATACGTTGGTGTGATCGCAACTTTTGTTAACGATAACGAATTGTGTTAGAACGAAAACTAAATGACAATATTAATGACATAAAATGATGAGTATTGGAATAGCTGTTAAATCTATGTAGCATTTTTGTAACCACTTCATTCCAATGATCACTCAACAGTGTATAAAAATGATGTTTTCTGGAAACTTGGCGGTTGCAAGTCCCGTGCGGTTACATGTACTCTCTGTTGATTAGCCACCTTTATGTTTGTAATATTGACCGCTTAACACGCGAGTTTATTTGCCACATTTTGTTTAGTCTTGCCTTCCTGTGACATGGAATTCTAAAAATAAGATTTGAATAGTTGTGTAATACAGGTTGAATATTATTTTTAAAAAAGTAAATCGAATCACATTTATTGGCAAAAAAAAAGCATAGTGTAACACCACATGTGAATGGGCATTTAAAACATCTAAGGCGTTCTTTC
This sequence comes from Euprymna scolopes, assembly GCF_053919585.1. Classification (NCBI taxonomy): domain Eukaryota; kingdom Metazoa; phylum Mollusca; class Cephalopoda; order Sepiida; family Sepiolidae; genus Euprymna; species Euprymna scolopes. The sequence goes on from NC_136500.1 coordinate 29,039,353, forward strand.
CAACCTACCTGAATCCTGGATACACTAAGCTTGATTAGAGATATTAAATGGACGGATCATCTAGCTGTGCAAAGTCTGAATAAATTTTATTTAACAGAAAAACATTTACTTAGGATGTTAGTATAATTTTCGCTGCATCTTCCCGTAAATTCCCAGTATCTTTCTAAGGTAAGCATAATTAGGAAAATATCGCAGACACAATGCTAACATAGAGTTTCCTGATTCATAAAAGATGAACGAATAATCACGTCCATTTAACGTGATCAGCTATCTTCTATTTTTACTAATCTATTTTGTTGCTCTGAAAAAATTAAGCTTAAAATCATATTCTCCTAAATATATGATATTTTACGTTTAATAAGTGTTTTATTTTTTCGATAAGTCTTACGTTTCAGTTTTAATTTCATTGGGTTATGAGACTAAACCTGAATGGGCATTTATTTCGTTTGTGACGTTTAAGTTTCTAATAAGATTTTTATGGCCAATGTCACGGAAGTTTGAATCGCATTTTTTGTCCTTGATGAGTTCAAGATGACATTTTCGTAGATCTTTTAGTTTGAAGTTTGAAAGTTCTTTTATTCAGTTTGTGGCGCTTACATTTGATTTTATTTAACTGGATTTAATTTATGTAAATACAGATAACACAAACGTGTTTCAGTTGTCATGTAAAAAAAAAGCGTAGAACTGTACAATAACAAGGCACCGGTCCAAAATACGAAAGTGTATTTTGTTGTTCGTTACGTTTAAGGTTTTAATAGTTATTTTTACAATTATTTTGCCTGTAATGTTTCGTTTTTAAATTGGATGTTCGTTACTATGCAAAAACAACTTAATAAATTCACTCACTAGCCCAGTTAAAATTGAATATATTTCTTACGCTAACGTTTATACTAGTATATGCAACATAACTTAAATGCAGAAATATGTAGAACTAGCTGTATATGTCCGCCATTACAAGTTTAAAACTTATTTTCGAGCCAGGAGTATAGTCCCACACTATTTAAGATACTTATTACGATTTTCATGAAAGTTACAACATTGAATATGTGGGAGTGTATGAGAGATCTATTTTCCTCTGAGAAAATTTAACAAGAAATATCTCTAACGACTAAAATAAATAAGCTTACGTGCGATTTTAAAAAGAAAATTTGCGTCGGTTAATAATAATATCAAATAAATTAGATATGCACTAAATTTTAAAGAATCAGCTTTAAATAATATTTATAACTAGAACAATTAGACAATTGTATAACAATGAACAATTAATAACACGGGTCTAATTATTAAAATAGATTTTCTATAATTTAATAAGCAAATGAAATTACTTCTTAATGGAGACCTTCTTGGAAATAATATGAAATATAAAAATCATGAGGAATAGAAGATGCGCAAACGCCCACTTTTACCATGGATATATTTGTAACACAGTGTGACTTTGGAACATATTTATTACATTGTGAGAAAACAAACAGACAAAAATACGACGATCTTGTAATAGATATAAGTTTTGCTTTATACTCTACAAATCTCACTTTATACTATACAAATCTAAAATCGATCAATATCAACATGTGTTTTAAATGGTCAAAATGCTGACCCTTTAAGACTAGGATTTATACTACCAGCAGCGATATTGTTCCTTAAAGACTTGTAATATATATTGTAAACACAGACTGTTATCGTCTTACCCAATTAATATTTACAAAAAAAAAGTATCATCAAACTTGATACGATCAATTGCTTGGAGCACCACTACTATCTGTATTATCGCGAACGACCTAAATTATTTATTAAAATTCTCATATCCCATTTCCTCAGAGAAGAGAACAAGAACACAACACTGATTCAAGGGAATAAAGGATTTTTTTTGTATTCATCGTAGTTCATACATGAATAACGAGTTCACTAGCAGACATTGTATTTAGTCGACAATTAATCATTACTCTGCAACACGTTGTATTTGCTACATAATTAATGATTTCGTTCCCAGACATCTTTAAGTAAAGAGCAGATAACGATTTGATATAGGATTAAAATCACAGTTGTCAAGACATGACAATTACCCATTCCCCTTCCGACATCCCCGTGCGTACCATATATCTCGTGGCTGATAGAGTTCTGCTGGTATATATATATATATATATATATATATATATATATATATATATACATATATATATGTATATATATATATATATATATATATATATATATATATATATATATATATATATACACTTGTGCCCGATATTATTCATACCCCTCGGATCTTTGAGATTTCTATAAGAATATTGCTCAAACCAGAAGGTAGACAATATTAAAGGGATTTCAAACAATAAATCAAGCATAAGCATTTAATTTAAACTCAACAAATAAATAAATTATGCAAGTTTGAAACATTATACAAAGAAAAACAATAATGGCACTAGTTCAAAATTATTCATACCTCTCTTACTAATAGTCAATAGCATGCCCTTTATTCTTAATAACTGCCTGTAACCGTTTGGGATATTTATCAACAAGGTTTTTACAAGCATCAACACTGATTTTTGACCATTCTTCAATGCAGTAGTTCTCCAAATCCCTCAAATTTCTAGGTTTCCGCTTTTTAACCTCAGTTTTCAATATGTGCCAGAGGTTTTCGATAGGGTTCAGGTCGGGACTCTGGCTAGGCCATTTCAAAACATTAATTTGATTATCCTCAAACCATTTCTTGACTATTTTGGCAGTATGTTTTGGATCATTATCCTGTTGAAGGACCCAGTTTGGTCCTAAATGGAGCTTCTCCGCATCCTGTCTAATGTTTTTCTTGAGTATCTCCAAATATTGCTCCTTCTTCATGGTTCCATCTATCTTGACCAAACTACCTGGACCACTAGCCGAAAATGAGCCCCAAAACATTAGGCTACCACCACCATGTTTCACCGTGGGTATGGTGTTCTTTGGGTTGTAAGCTTCTCCTTTCTTCCTTCAAACGTAAGAAGCATCCATATGGCCAAACAATTCAATTTTTGTTTCGTCAGTCCACAAAATACTTGAGAAAACGGACTCTGGAGAATTCACATGGGTCCTAGCAAACTTTAGACGTGCTGCAAGGTGTTTTCCGGTGTGCAATGGAGTCCTTCTTGGTCTTCTTCCTTTCAGACCATTTTCATGCAGAGTCCTTTGCAATGTTTGCCTTGATATTTTTATGCCAGAAGACTCCAGATTTTCTAAAATGTCCTTATTAGTGGTGGTTGGATTTGCATTAACACTTCTTACAATATTCCTGGTGGCTCTAGCAGACAGTTTCCTTTTTCTTCCTCTACAAATCAAGTTGTTTGTTGTGTGGTGGCTCTGGAATTTTTTGATGATGCTCTGTACTGTTGCTGTAGGGACCTCAAATTTCTTGAAAATTGACTTGTAACCTAAACCATCCTTATGTGAATTCACAATTTTAGTCCTAAGATCATTACTAAGCTCTTTTTTCTTCCCCATTCTAATAATTTTTATTCTTTTATTGGTTTTCAGTTGATATCATTTTAATTTCTGAAAAATGCAAAAAACGAAATGAAATTAATCAAAGGTTGTATAAAAGCATTCAAAATAAGAATCAAACAGAAAACAAACAGTCAGAAACTCGATTAATACTGAAAAAATAAGGGGGTATGATTATTTTTGAACATTGCAGAGTTTATAAATAGCTGTATATTTCTTTTATTACAAGTATCCCGAGATTTTAAAATGAGGAAAATGATCAGAAGAGGTTTATTAAGAATATGTATCAATATGGACGTAAACAATAAATTCTTACAAAAGTTACACCTAATAAACTCAATTTTCAAGGGGGGTATGAATAATATCGGGCACAACTGTATATACTCCTAGAAATTCGTGTTCTTGTGTGTGTGTATTGATATTCATATTAAAAACTGTCTTTTCTATTTATTAAAAATAAAATACAAACTTCTGATATAGAGGTTGGGAAAGTTCATTTACTAGCAAAAGATCTAGCCTATTAGCATATTCTTTATTATTTAAACATTTATTTTAATTAATTCCCTATTAGTTTATTCGGTTTTCTCATGGGATGATCATCTTTAGTTTACTATTACATGTAATTATATTCATGCAGATATTCTACGTAATTTATACTTGCATAATATTTGTGTAAAATATACGTTTATGTATGGGCATATATTTTTGTTTAATAAATTTTGCCTACCAAACTCCTCCCAGAGTTTTTGGTCTGCAGGCATGAAACTTCATATATGAGGAATTTAAAACCATGCGTAACTTTATATTTGAGTTTTACCTGGGAAAAATCGGTGCATAAGTATGAAAATTTAAAAAAAAGCCATTTGAAGGTCGAACGCCGGTATTACGAATGCAAAATGTAGTAGCTATTAGTCCATGTTTTAATTTTTAGCCTTGCATGATAAGTGTCTTCATATCCCAGTCATTGAGGACAGAGAACAAAAATAAATCGTGAGCTGAACGTTTTTGTTTCGATGGTCGGTGGGAGCGCACGAGTCTTTTTTTTTTTTTAAACAAAGCTTTTTAAATCATTACTATGTATTGCGCCCTATCACTCTATATCTATATATCTATAAAAGTGCAAATGTATGTCTGGGTGTCTATCTGTGTACATTTCCCTACCAAATAACACTGTCAATTTTCGGTCTACAGACTCCTAAATTTAGATATGTAATACTGAGATTTGGGAAAAATCGGTTTTTGGCCAGAAATTTTGCTGTTAAGTGGTCAAAGTTCACCAGTTTGACCTTCAAGATCTCTACCAAACTCCTCCACCAATTTTAGGCCTAAAGACTTGAAATTTTAGATATACGTTACTTGGACATGGATCTAACTTTCTACTTGAATTTGAGCTCAGAACAATAAAGGTAAAGGTGTCATAATTGGGGCCACTTTTTTAAATTGATCTCTGCGGTCTCTACCAAATTACTCAGACAATTTCTTGTCTAAACAGATGAAATTTTACATAAATGTAATCAGACATACGACAAGCTTTTTTATCGGTTTTTGCTGAAAATTTGGCCTCCAAGGGGTTAAAGTCCTAAATATTTTACTTTTGCGGTCTAAGCATATTAAATTTTACAGAAAGAGTATTCAGACATACCGCAAGCTTTTTACTCAGTTTTTGGAGGAAAATTTGGCTGGAAAAACGGCAAAGTTTACAGAGCTGACCTTTACAAACTCTACCAAACTCCTCCTCGAATTTTGAGTCTAAACACTTGAAATTTGAGATGTAGGGTACTTGGACATGGGTTCAACATTTTAATCCAATTTGAACACAAAACAATAAATTTTAAGAGGTAAAATTGGGATAAAATTTTAAAAACATTCTAATTCTGCGGTCTCTACTAATATTTCTCTATGGTAGTTAAGGAGGTCTATTATATGGAAAGGCATTACTGTAAATATTCACACTTTTTAACTTATAGGTATGCACCTATATTTATGAACAGTACATACGGCCCGAGCAAAGCCGGGCGGAATTGCTAGTAAGAATATATATATATATATATATATATATATATATATATATATATATATATATATATATATATATATATACTTCAGAATAAAGTAATGCAATAAATCTACTGGTAGAGAGACCCAGTGATTATTGGTCTTACAAATTATTATTGGCTGTAATATTTTATAAAGACAATCACAACTAAATAAAAATTGCTCAATATACCAGATAGAATTTAGTAAATGAAATTTTATGATGAGAAACGGTTAAATTTCAAATCTAGAATTTTTATTAAATGCACGACAAAGAATACATTTATCTATAGATTTTCGATGTCTACTCATCTCCTCAGAGGAGAAAATATTAGCAAATATTATAATGGTTCATACCTAATTTGCTAAAATATACACATAGAAAATCTAATTAAAAGTTTATAAAGTGTATTACACACACATACACAGACTCACACACAGACACACACACAAACACACACAGACATACAAACATACACACATGACACACTCATATATATATATTTCTGTAGAAATATATTTTCTTATAATATATACCAATTCTTATTTAAGAAGCTCAATGCAATATTGTGAATACATGACAAAAACTATAGTTCAAAATTCATGATGTTGACCATTTTATTATTTACTTTTTAAATTAAGTTAACATTTACAATTTTCGACAGTATCTGTTTCGTAGCAAAAAATCAAACATTGAATGTATTATGCTGCAAATATTTTTCCATTACCTCATTTTGAATTTCTAAATTTAAAATGGCGTAATATTAAAGGTACTTGCAGCTTCTCTCCCAATGATCGGATTTTAATCATGAAAATCACAATTTATTTCCTTTGGTGGATTGATTGTTGCTATTTTTCTGATGAATTAAGGACATAATATATTCACTGATTGATATAATAATAAAGTGATTGATTATGCGCTTCGAAAGAGATAGTGTCAAGATTTGTAAATGTAAATTGAATTATAGGAATAATTAATAATACGGCCGAGATCATTGCAATATAGTTTTTTGTCATTTGTTCACTGTATACACACACACATACACGCACACAGACACACACACACACACACACACATATATATATAGTCATATATATAATATTGGTACTCTTGCATGGTTTGACCTGAATTCTCGTGAATTCCCTTCTAGCATGGATCAGACATACGACAAGCTTTTTTATCGGTTTTTGCTGAAAATTTACGTCGTAACAGACGCAGATGAATGAAAAATAAACAAAACAAACCGGGAAAAAATACAAATGCAAAAAATAAAAAAAATAACCAAAATATCTACCTTGAAAAATGAAAATATGTCTATTTTATTTTAGTATTCATTTACCTATTTCTTGCAAAATATTTATCAACAGAAAGTTTGCTTGTTTTTTTTTTTCTTCAAGAGAATATTTCAACCGCATAATTATTAGGTGTAAGTACAAGCTATTTTTTTTCTTTGAATCGTATTTTTTCAAAACTTTGGGGGTGGGCTCCAACAGATTTTTTTTAAAGAAAACTTGAGATTTCTTCTTTTTTTTGTTGTTAATTGCCGGCGGAAGAACTTTCTTGAGAGGAGGATATTTCCTTAGGAATCTTTTACATCGGTCCGGTCGACTATAAAACGGCCATCGACGGCAAAGATGGAGAAGATGGTGTAGAGGAAATATTTTTTTAGGGTTGCCATTGCGAACGCCTGTAAATAAATGATCTTTACTATTGTCGGAATCTCCAACTTAGATCCCGCGCAATAAAAACGATCCTGTGCCCAAGGACATCTATTGTCTGCATTGTCCATTTGTACGTCTCCAGGAGACACCACCCTTTACACACGACCTTTTTTTAAGCAAACATTTATGTTTACAATTGTTACATCTCATTTTCTTGGACTGAAAATATGTGATTGTCTGCATCGATATTTTCATTTATGTTCTAACATGCATATATTTATTTCGTTGCCTCTCATTTTTCTGTTTGGCGATTTTGAAAATATATTTGTTTGCCAGTATTTTTTTTTGGGGGGGTGTTAGTTGCTATATTCTAATTCGAATGTGGTCTGCTTCCATTTAGATAGCGCTTTTTCATTGGCTAATCAAACTCCCAGAAATTGCATGATAAAAAATAGACAAAATAAATAAATAAGAATAATAATAAATTAGTAAATAATAAGAAAATAACAAGTCACCCCCCCCACTTAAATATTTAAACAACGGTCGGTTGACAACGACGAATGCCGGGCTCGCCCGACGGGAATTCACGAGAATTCGAGACAAATTATGAAAGACTACCATAATATTGCATAAAATAAACTGTGTCCGTATGTGTACGAGTTCGTTCCCTATGAGCACCGAAAAACAGTTTTTCAGCTTACAAGCTGTATTAACAATAATAAAAAAAAATTAAAGTCCTTTCATCTTCTTTTTGAAAAAGATTTTATACGGAATTTATTTAATATGCTGCACTGGCTGGATTAATATGCTTTCTTGAAATCACAAGAGTCTTAGAATTGCACGGATCATCAGTTTCTACCAAGAAACAATATTTTTACATATATATCTATATCTATCTATCTATCTATATATATATATATATATACATATATATATATCACAAAATAGACTTCAGCTATGTGTATGAGTTAGCCTCCTATGATCTTGCACACAAATGTAATTCATATATCTGATATAATAATAATAATAATAATAATAATAATAATAATAATAATAATAATAATAATAATAATAATAGTGCATGAGTGTTATTACGTTGGTTTTCTGTGGAAATGTCTTTGATTTGTGTCGATAATCGGTAATCGAAAGAATCCAATGAAAGAAGAAACAGGCGATTTGACTAAAATGGACACTTTTATCTTGTCTAACATCCTAAAGTTTTATTACTAAAGAAACAAGAAGATTTTTCATATAAAATACACAGTAGTTTTTTTTGTGTGGGGGCGGGGTTCACATGATTGGGGCGCGTTCAAAATGAAGTTACTGTTACACGAAGCAGTAAACAATATTATCTGACTTTTTTTATATTTCGAACTTCAGTTCAAACCGGTTTATATGAAAATAATTTTATAAAACCATCATTAAGTTCCCTACAGTTCAGTGTAGACTACATTATATTGTGGACTATGTCAATGCGACGAAGCGTATGAAACTTTTGTTTCCGGTGTTGAGCGATGAGTCCCAGACTAGATGAGGCAATCATTTGATTTGATTAAAAAACTTCAATTCGAGGAAACACCTGCCTGCTAGTATATATATATATATATATATATATATATATATATATATATATATATATATATATATATATATATAGTTCTCCTCTTCGCAGTACTTCGCAAACGAAGATTCTATGAAAAAGGGGTGTCCACGTCGACTGCAGGCAAGCCGATACGAGACAAGCAGGTTTAGCAACACCGGCTGCAGTCACGCCAGGTGTGTCTGGTGACGCTTCCCGAATCTTCCTCCTCCAGCGCTTCTCAATTCTCTGTACGGGAGATCTCAAAGGAGGTGGCACTCTAGTTGACAGTACGTCGCCAGGTATAACGGTCTGAAGCGAGAGCAAACCAATAAAGGTGGTCAATATGGTAGTCACCGAGGGACTTCTTAAGAAAATATATATTTACTTCGGTCACGACAGCCAGTAGAGAGTTCGATATTCAGGACAATCTTGGGCAGGCGATGAGCGTCCATTCTGGAGACATGCCCAACTCAGCGTAGTTGTGACTTCAGTAGCATGGCCTCGATGCTGGTGGTATATATATATATATATATATATATAGAGAGAGAGAGAGAGAGAGAGAGATACTGAGAGAGAGTGTGTGTGTGAGAGAGAGAGAAGGTGAGTGTATGTGCCTAGCTTCGTAGCCTAGTGGGAGGATGCCCTTTTCACTTCCCTGCAACCTCTCCCCCTTAAAAGAGACGTTGCGAGCCTGTTGTTTGTTTATCTTTATTTCCATGGGAAGTTCTTGTTTAAGCTCCAATCTCTGGTCCCCCTTCGCTAATCTTTCACGAAAAACACCCGTCTATCTAAAACCACTGTCAGGAAGTTTCCCCACTCTTTATCTGTGCCTAAATCCACACATAGATTCCATGAACAAAGCTCCTTTTATAGAAGTACAGTCCTGTTTGCCTGTTTTCCACCTGACTACAACTTGGATGTATTCAAGTCCAGTATAAACAAATTCCTTATGAACCGCCCCCATAAGTAAGACACTTTATCAGATTTCCATTACTTGCGATAAATACGATATTATCCCATTGATCACTGTACATGCAATAACACCTATCCCCGAGTGGCTTCCGGGCCTTGATAATTGGCGACTTCCTTGTAAATAAAATATAATACAGGTGTATTATTGCTTCTTCTCAGACATGCATATATAGAAATTGCGTGTTCTAAATTTAAAGACGACTGGCGTGGTCGGAGATGTCTAATAGAAAAACAATTAAAATATGGACTCATTTTTACTCAACTCAAAAACTAATCTTGTTTCTTTATTTAGTCTGGTGTTGACCCCAAGGTGAATGTGATGAATTCTACACTTTCTGAACTGGTGTCATTTAGCCAGTCAAGCAACAGATTACTAAAATATGTTCATTACAAATAGGATACAGCGCAAATTATTTTTTATTGTCTTTTTGCTTCCGTCGTCATCGTATTTTTTTTTTTTTTTACATGGGGGGTCACCACTTATCAAGGCCCGAAGGTCACTTATCGATAAGGGTTATTGTGTGTGTAATAATCAGTGACATAGTATTGTAGTAATCATTAGTATTAGGGGTTTTGATAGAGTGTCTTACTTAAGGGAACTGTTTGTCAGGAGTTTGTTTATGTTGGACTTGAAGACGTACAAGTTGAAGTCAGGTGGGAAAAAAGCAAGCGGCAGAGAGTTCCACTGGCGTGCAGTTCTAAGAAAGAAGCTTTGCTCATGGAATCTACGTCCGATAAAGAGTGGGGAAAATTATTGACAGTAGTTTCAGCCAGACGGGTGGTTCTCGAGAAAGATTAGCGAGGGAGCACGATGGATTGAAGCTCAGACGAGCACCTGCCATGGAAATAACGATAAAACAAAGACAGGCTCGCAACGTCTCTTCTGTGGGAGAGACGCTGCAGGGAAGAGAAAATAGCGTCCCCCACTAAACCACGAAGTCTATTTTGTACTCGGTCAAGGCAGGATAGACTGTTTTTAGAAGCTCCTGCCCAGATGTGGCAGCAGTATTACATCCTTGGACGTACTTGGCCAGATAAAGAATTGCATCAGTAGTGATATATCTTCTGGAGCGGTAGAAGGATACCACCATTTTCCCAGCGTCCCTGGTAACAGATTTGATGTACGTGTTTCATTTCAGATCAGGCGTAAAGGCCAAACCCAGAATCTTGGCAAAACATGGGGCCTCCCCAAGCTGAGAGCCATCCATTTCAATTGATGCCAGATGGGGATCAGAGCGTTGATGATGTAAAGCTAGAAGCTTTGCTTTGGATGAATTAAAAGTGACCAGCCACCTCTTCCCCATTGTACCACGTGCTCAAGATCAGAGGAGAGAGAATTAGAGAGAACTTTGTCAGTTACGGCCTTGAGGTGTGCCATAGATGGCTGTGTCATCAGCATAGATGTCAACGAATGATTTAAGTATGTGTTTTGGGAGGTCATTGATGTAGATCAGAAAGAGAGTTGGCCCCAGGATGGACCCCTTAGGGACTCCAGCATTAATACTGTGGGTCTCTGATTTCTGCCCATCAACCACTACTCTTATGAGCCTATCAGAGAGAAATGATTTAATGATTGCGAAAACATTTCCAGTTATACCGTAGCTGGAAATCTTGTGAAGTGGGCCCTTATGCCATACCTTATCTAAGGCCTTTGATATGTCAAGAGCAATTGCCCTGGAAAGGAAACCTTTGTCAAGAGATTCACTAATCCTATGTGATATAACCGTTAGCACATCTGCTGTAGATCTTGCAGAGCGGAAACCATATTGCATGTCACTCTGAAGCTTGTTTCTGTTGAGGTGGTTGACTACTTCTTTATTTAATATGGATACCAACAACTTACTCATGACACAGAGGAGACTTATTGGTCTGTACTGAGAGGGAGATGACTTTTCACCTGAATTCTTAAATACATGGCATACTGATGAGGTTTTCCATGGTATTGGAAATCACTTCTGTTTAAGGCAACGCTTAAACCGTTTTGTAAGTATGGGGGCAATTTCTGGTTGGAGCGTTGTAAGCACTATAACTGGAATGCCGTCAGGAGCAGTTGCTTTACTGGAATCAAGGTTCTTGATTAGCTGGGCGACCTCACGCACAGCTATTTGTATGTTGCATAGAGTGCTGTCTTTTATAGGAGGAAATACAGGGAGTTGATGCTCATTGTCACATCGGGTAGAACTAGCTGCAAATTTATTGGCAAATAGTCTGGCTTGTCTGATGCTGACGAGATGGCCTCAGGTCCATTGATGATAGCTGCGGCTGTGCTCAGGCACGTCACCGAATTGAATGTAGCCGTACTATTGGTTTTCTTCCAATTTCCTCTGTGCAAAGAAAAATCGACGCTATCTAATATCTTTTATTTTGTAACAGGAGTATAGTTCATTCTCTCATGCGACGGTTTGAAGGTCTATGGCCAAAACCCTAGCTAGCCTTACATCTTAGGAGTTGTTTTAATTCAGTGGTACATTTTAAGGCACTAAATGTTCCTGCATATAAGAATAAAACGGTCATGTGAAGAGACTAAACGAAAACACTCTTTCTAAAATCTTGTTTCCAATACATGATCTTTAACAAATTTCGCTAAATTACATTCCCATGAGTTGGGCCTGGCACTGCTAGTGTCTGTACGCGTTTACCTCTATGACGTGACGCATTCCCCTTTTCTGTAACCACAGCTGCGGCTGTGCTCAGATATTTGTAATTTTACAGCCCACAACTTAAAATGTTACTCATAGATAAACTCTATATCGATGTATTAAATCTGCTATTTTGTTAACGCAAGAATTATGTTATATAACGCAATTTTTCTATAATTAATTGCTCATAACATTTTATCTGTGTTTAATGATGAATGACAAGGTGATACGATGGACGCATTTACTTATCAAACGTTATGAAGTTATTGACAAAGAGGAAAAGTGGTCTGAAGTAATGAAGAGATATGATCGATGAAGATGCACAAAAGCTGTAAGATTAATAGGTGGAAGCAACGGTCTGTACATAAGATTTCCTCAATTTGTATTACGAAGTTCGAGTTAATTTACATTATCAGATTGGTAAAGTTGACGAGAGTTTGCGGCTCGATACATAGGCAAGTATGAACTGATCAACCAATTAAAACGATTCCCAACAAATATTATTCATCAGACAATATTTAGGGATCCTTTATCATAAAATATCAAATTACTACAGATTTATTTACGCTGTATAAGTGTCAGGTCATTTCTGCAGCGTTGACGCTTATTTATTTATACTGCAACATTTGTGATCTAGCTCTCGGCGATCGCCAAAACGGCACCGTTGGAAAGAAAAGAAACCCACGGAAAGTACGCTGAATTTAGCGAGTGTCGAGATAAACGTATTATATTAGCATAAAAAGTGATAATATCTCTTTTATACTCTTCTATTGTAACTATCCTTATTTGGTGTAGGATACTCGCCTTTTTTTTTCAAGTATGAGCTTCGGATTATTCATTTATGAATGAACTCACATTTTTAACTCTAATGAACCCTGGTTCTCTGAGTTCAGTTTATTCAGTATCACCCATTTTACTCATTACAACATGATCGGTGTGTAATGAATCCCTCACAAAGCATACACAAACAGAAATATCGGATAATTTTGTTAAGCAAGGAATCGCTTTAAACAGTCTTAAAAATGTAACAATGTCCAAATCCGTCTTTAAAATATATAATACCAACATATTATTTGTATATTTATTTTAATTATTCATTAATTAATTTTTTTTCATATTCCGTGCTATCTACTCGCGTAAAACTCTATTTTCCGAGATTTTCGCCTCACATGTCATATTGTGTAAGTTAGCAATATTTGTAAACATACAATGGAGAAATTGAAAATGCATATGTATTTTCTAGCATTATTTTACTTTTAGAAAATTGGCTTGTATGTTTTAAAATATCCCTACAGAAATCGAAAATTATACCGTTCCAACAAATTTCAGGAAGAGAAATATTTAAACTACCGTCCTACTGTTGAAAGCATACATTTACCTTTTAAGGCAGATCCTCCCTCCCTCTTATTGCTCTCCAATATATGGTAATCTTTGCACCTCAAATTCATCTCACGTGAAGACACTGGTCTTTTCGCTAGACCAACATAAATCGCGGGAAGGTCCCCAAGTTAAGTACATCCATTTATCCGTGGTGTGATTAACTTCTGTATGTAAATCAAATCCCACAATTTCTTTCGTTCCTTTCCTTTGCATCTGTTATGCATATCCAGGTATCAATTATTAATATCCTTTTCATTTATTTAAACAAAAATTAATTACTAAAATAGATTAATTCCCTCAGAATACCATGAACATTTTCTTTTTGATGTTGGAGGAGAATCCCGCCTTAATTTTATGCTCATTTATTTAGAGTACAGTATAACTTCAAAATAAGATACAACATATTTTCATCTATGCAGGAGTACTGAAATATCGGTGTATAAGCCAGGCGCTTGGTTACCCGTCTCAGTGTGATGCACTCGTACATCTTGTCAGGTTATCTATCTAGAAATAAGGAAAACTTTTAAATAACATTGAGATAGAAGGCTTCAGTAGCCATGGCCATCAACCTTCCTAGAGCTGATACTCGGACAAATTCCTTCGGGTTGCAATCTTAAATTGCTTAAGGAGTAGACAGGTCCTGTTTATAACCGGTTTTCACACTCCTTCGTTGTCTATTAGCCAGGTACAGTACCAGGGACTCATCAGAGCCAAAATTTGCTCGAATTTGTTTCTTGAATAGGAAATTTAAGGCCGTTTCCCTATGCCATGTTCCCAATTTCTTTGTTTCTCTCACAAACTGTCATTTGTGCTTACTCGGCTGGTTTAAGCTGATATTGTCTGAAAGGTTGAAGGTAGCTGATTAGCACTTTCTTTGGTTGCTGTTCCTAACTGAAAGTACAGAAACCCTAACTCTTTGGTAGCGCCTAGAGCGGCTGCTCTATCATTTTTTGTATAATGTCATGATAGTTGCAGTGCGATGAAAGGAGCCCTTTCGCTATATCTACAAGCTTTACCCAGGCCACAACGTTTTAGGCAGGCAACATTTAAGTGACCCTTGTACCTGCGTACGTGGCGACAAAACTGGCCAAGTTTTCCCTACACTGTCCGCCCAACTTGAAATTAAACAAAAACGTAATTTAATGACAGCTTAAACAAATATCACGATCAAACCAGACCAACTCAAAGAAAATCATTTCGTCTCCTACGTTGAAGCTCGCATTCACAAATATTCGTGGGGTTTGAAGAAATCTACATGATGTAGAGTCTTCTCCTTTAGAAAACTTCCCGGATAGCATTAAATAAAAACAAACTTACACTACTTAATTCTCTCTAGCTACTTTAACGTAACAGGATACTTGCCTTTCTGTCGTACGGATTCGGATAGCTATATGCTCGGGCTTGGAGCCTACATTCGTAGTACTCTTCCTTTAAATAGAGAGCAACTTCTTGACTCGATTGACCACGTTTTTACATGTTTCAACTAGCCTTTCATCACTGCGTTAGTTACTTATGTTTTTCTCCCGTTTTCCTTCAAGTCAGGACTGTATTCTAATTGATCCTATTCCTGATAGTATATATGCATTACTCTCCCTTGAAACTTACGCCTAAATACTTATGTTTAGTGAGTTTTTAAACTGGCTTCGCTTCTCAGGTTGGACTAAGGCAACTGAACGCTCGACTTATAGTATCTCTATAGCCTATTCACTCACGCAGACAGTAATGCACCCATCCTTCCAGATTGTGAACAATAACAGGCTTCATTTTTGGACCTATTCCTCAACGCAATACCCAAATATTGTGTGACTTAAGTTCACAGTTTACTTGAAAACGCAGTCAATCTAGTGGTATCAGTTGGCATCCCACTTAAATGCCAACCCTAAGGTGGAGCCATTGCTCAAAACAACAAGATACCAAAAAAAAGGGCTTACTGAGAAGCAATCAGACAACACATCCGAGATGCTCCATGAAACAAAAAAGTATCTCGTCCTGCTGAACATTGTGCCAATGAGACAACTGAATGGTGCGAAGCGGGAATTGAACACATGTTCCCATACACGGAAGTATTATTGCAATCGCCTCACTCCCATGGTCTACTACATATTGTGCATTTGACATTGCACAAAGACAGCATGCGTTCAGCCGGATCGTACATCAATACAAATAGGCAAAAATTCATAGATGCTAGAAATCATTGTACCAGAGAAAGAGCGACATCTAAAAGAACGCCCACTGAAATAACCATGGAACGCATATATGCAAGATTTCATTGTAAAAAAGAAATGTTGACAGCCAATAAAAAGCATGCCGAAATACTCTGGGAACGCACAGAATTACACAAGATAATTGCTCGTGATTTATGGAGCATTTATAATAGCGTAGTAAATAAGGGACAATCAGTAATTCACCCACTATCCAACAACCAGAAGCATGCACGGTAACCGAGAATGCAGAACTGCGATTCGGCTTCAACTCTTCATGAGGGCTAGTAAACAACTCTTTACCAAAATGGTTTTATGCTGTCTGAATTAACACTAGATGATATGAATCTCACATCTCCTTATGTCCGCGATATGATAAAAACTTTAGACACCTCATCCTAGCTATACAAATTAAGAAATGCTCAACTAAGCTTGTCCCTCCTATTTTCCAAGTTCTACAATAAATGCCTTGCTGAATCTTGTTTCCCTAATAGCTGGAAGATGGCTACCAGTGTATGCGGATTCTTGTGAAAGGACTGACCCCCATCTGCGCTTAAGTTTTGAGATTTTAATTAATTAAACACTAGTATACAACCTCGCAAAAGCAAATCTTTCTGACAAAGCGTATGGGTGTAAACAATTTAGTTCAACTGCTGATATTTTAACAGTCATCTCTAAACGCATATACTATGCACTGGATAAGACAGGGAGAAGCCGAGGCGGGAGCTCTTCGTATATGCACGGCCTTTGACAAGGGCTAGCATGAAAGGTTGCTTATGAAATAAACTCTGCTTCCCTGACATAACTGATATGCAGAAGTTTAAATGTAACGAAAACAAACATCTTGTTAATGTTTCCTTAGTAATATCCCAAAGAATAGCCCTTCACGTCCGAGTGTCGATATGCCTTGTTAGGGGGGAACGTGAGAAAAAGAAAAAATCATTAAAATGAAGACAATTACTAGTTATGAAAAATGTATATTATGAAATGAGCAACCGAACAAAAGTGGAACGATACGAAACTAACAAAATGGCATAAAATAATTATTTATAAAATTGATAGAAACTACTTGCAACAAAACACTTTTAAAACCCACCTTTTCATTTAAAACGGAAAGTGATTACGTTAGATCTGAAAAAAATTATAAACATGCAAACTTTACGTACGTGGTTGGAATACTGCTGCCATATCTGGGCAGGAGCTGCTAAAAACAGGCTATCCTGCCTTGACAGAGTACAAAATAGACTTCGTGGCTTAGTGGGGGATGCCCTTTTCTCTACCCTGCAACCTCACTCCTACAGAAGAGACGTTGCGAGCCTATCCTTGTTTTATCGTTATTTCCATGGCAGGTGCTCGTTTGAACTCCAATCTCTGGTCCCCCCTCGCCAATCTTTCACGAAAAACACCCGTCTAGCTGAATCCACTGTGAAAAATTTTCCCCACTCTTTATCTGTGCCTAAATCAAAACGTGGATTCCATGAACAAAACTTCTTTCTTAGAACTGCACGCCAGTGAAACTTCGATCCGTCTGCCTGCTTCCCACCTGACTACAACATGGATGTCTTCAAGTCCAACGTTAACAAATTCCTAATGACCCGCCCCCTTAAGTAAAAACTTCATCAAATCTCCACACTAACGTACTCTACCTGGAATTAACTCTTATCCCTGAGTGGCTTCCGGGCCTTGATAACTAGTGGCCACCGCGTAAAAAAAAATGTTTATGATTATCTTACCCCCCCCAAAAAAAAATATTAAACCTCTCCTAAAACCTTGATAAGTGGTGACCACAGTGTAAAAAAAAAGAAACTTAAAAAACGAAAAGAATGATATAGAATATAGTAACTGATTTTTTATAAATATATAAGAGAAAACATCAAAAAGATTCAGACAGAGAAGCTAGAGAGTAAGAATTATGTAGACATACAAACGATACACTAACAAAATAAGTTACCAAATTTATTTTGCTTTTATTTTTAGCAGGTACAAACAACCAAAGTAGAAAGCAGATTGTCTTTTTTCCTACTCAATTTGCTACATTAACTATTAATATTTATGATTCGTTATTGTTAAGATTTCTACAGCATATTTAATGGTTTTAGCACTGCGGAATCAGTAAATGACCTCCACTTCTCTCCACTAGCTCAGATTTTTCCCTACGTTAATTTGAAAAAAAAAGCAAAACAAAACCAACGAACAGATCTTATCAGAAAAGGAATTACATATTTGTAACATTAGCATCTGATTTTTGTTAAAAGTCATCAAACTAAATACATTTTTAAGAGAAAAAACATATTTCCATCAATATATATTAATTACCTTGTAGACACAATAAACTGAATGGTGAGCATTAATAAAAGTTAGTACACGTAAATTGCATGTAATTCATCATTGCTCAAACTTAAAGGTTTGTGATTTCGTTTCTTCGAACTCCTTGAATGCTAAGCGACAGGAAGGTTTCTCTTGTAATGTACTAATAATTGTGAAGGAGTTCAAGCAATTTCTCATTTGCTGAGCCAACAAATATATCAAATTATTTTCTATTGGATTTGGTTCAGATCTTACAATAGTCAGCCCTCATCACTGCGTCCTGGAACCCTGATGCCTAGTCTCCATTTCTTCTCGACACTGATGGAATCTCTCCTACTGCCTGTCACTTATTAGATATAGGTTCTTAGGAAATCGGTACATTTTTGTAGATAGCTAGTGCGTCTTGACACTCGTGTTGCATCCCAGGTTTCTAAAAGCAGTCAGAATGTTGCTGAATAAATCTGCGTAATTGCTGGCATTATTTTAACCTGCCAAAGCAAATGTCTTTCACGCTGCCAGTTCTATAGATATGTGAACAAAAACGTAAAAAAAACAGCTGTCTATATCTCAAACGCTTTATCGTATTGAGAAAAATCCATGTCAAATTGAGATTCAGTGCATCAGCCTAATTGTGAATCACCTGAAAAAACGCAGACAACAAATTTTTTGTTGACCAGTATTATATAATTTAAGAAAAACAACATATAATCAATAATTTGTAAATAAGTACGTTATAAAGTGAGGTTAAGTAATCAATATTGTGTGTTTGCAAAATGATTGTGCAATCTATCAAGTTTTATTGGTTTGAATGTGAGCGGGGAAAAGAATGCTGAGGTAGAAATCATTTAATTTCGCGTTTCATAATTGTGATATTAGAAGGTATAACTTTACAACACCGACTGATCCTGGCTTGGACCGATGGTAATAGAAAATAATTTGATCGATTTGTAGGCTCTAAATGCCGAACTTTCAAAGACAAGCCATTTATTTCTAAAATATAGTTATTTATATGTAAAGGCATATATATATATATATATATATATATATATATATATATATATATATATTAACATATATAAATGAATATATATATCTCCCCCGCTAAAATTGCACAAACAAAGAGAGGGGTGAAGCGGAGGTCAACTGTGTTTTGTCCTGTAAGTGCCTGCTCATTGGCTGATTAGGAAGGATGCGGTGGAAACTAGAAAGCTGATTGACTTACTAAAAACTCAATAAAATGTGCG
>NC_136500.1:29063850-29083850 GCF_053919585.1 Euprymna scolopes
GAGTTAACACACTGAAACTTAACTAATATGTAGAGATCCCGTGTGAAGTGTTGCTTTCCTCGATAGTTTTATACACAACGTAGACCACAACTATATACAATGCGTCAGGGTTGTGTTTTGCATGTGAGTTTGCGTTTTTAATTTTTTAAACCGGTAACCAGAGTTTCCGTTCTTAGCTTTTGATAATACGACACGTTCACAATGAGAGAAATAAAGACAAATAGTCACCCCGGTTAACAAGTCGCAGAGAAGAATATGTGTTATGTATAAATGTAATTTGATCGCAGAAATGATTGTGACGCGTATTATTTCACGAGTAGTCATCCAGTGTACAGCGATGAAAATGCGACTTCGAACGGAAGCGGGGTAGTGCACCCGAGAAACAGCTTCTCTGGCACAACGCACAATACATCTCTCTGGAATATTTGAGCTATCCATTAACATAAATTTTATTTCAAACTGAGATTCCGGCCCTTATCTACTTATCTTGATGTGTGGTCGGTTCTATAAAACACATTGTAAACCGGTATAATTTCACCATCAATCAAAACTCCTATTAAAAGTCTATTACTTGGCTTCAGCTGAGGTGTGTACTTGGAATCATGCAGAGTCATTATACGACCTACATGATATTTTACCTGATTAGGCTAATATACCGTGACATCTAACGAGAAACACGTCTCGTTTTGGCGTTGTTCATCTTAACAATCTGCAGTCTTTTTATCCGTCTTCTGTCACTGTTAATTAGGTCTCAAATATTCTAGATGGCGACAGTAACACGCATGCGAACTTCTCATGAATATAATGAATCTACCTTCTTATTTTCATAGAAATATACTCAATCTAAAAGATAGAAAAACAAAAAACAGGCATCCATCAATTGCATTTATTCAATATATAATTTTCATGTTTAGCTCGGTCGGTCTGGTCACATGGATAGACGGTGATATGTATATATATATATATATATATATATATATATATATATATATATATATATGACTACTTTATTTAATTTCATGAATTTATATATGAAACTATAAATGCATGCGTAAACTTTAAGTATTCACTTCAACAGTGGACAATGCCTAGGTAGAGCTAGGTAGTAAGTTATAAAATATATATGGCACAGAATATTCCGTGTTTAATCCACGCTAGCATTCGTAAGGCATCATTATACTTTATTTCTCTACTCCTATTATCCACGAGAACATTTAGTTTTATTCGAAGTTATTTGGAGAATAATTGATTCGTTGTGTTACATTTGGTTTAGTTTAATTGCATCACCCGTTCGTAAATTAAGTCCAGTATGTTTTTGTCAAACTTCGACACGAATATACTTAAATAGATTTTTAATATATATATATATATATATATATATATATATATATATATATATATGCATATATATATACAAGGAACCAAATATATATATGTACAAGGAACCAAATTTAAACGGAGGTTTGTGTAGAGATGATGCACTATTTTTCATTAACTCTACAAAAAATATTGATTACTTAACCTCACTTTAGAACGTACTTATTTACAAATTATTGCTTATATGTTGTTTTTCTTAAATTATATAATATTGGTCAACAAAAAATTTGTTGTCTGCGTTTTTTCAGGTGATTCACAATTAGGCTGATGCACTGAATCTCAATTTGACATGGATTTTTCTCAATACGATAAAGCGTTTGGGATATAGACAGCTGTTTTTTTTACGTTTTTGTTCACATGTCTATAGAACTGGCAGCGTGAAAGACATTTGGTTTGTGAGGTTACAATAATGCCAGAAACTACGCAGATTTATTCAGCAACATTCTGACTGCTTTCAGAAACCTGGGATGCAACACGAGTGTCAAGATGCACTAGCTATCTACAAAAATGTACCGATTTCCTAAGAACCTATATCTAATAAGTGACAGGCAGTATGAGAGATTCCATCAGTGTCGAGAAGAAATGGAGACTAGGCATCAGGGTTCCAGGACGCAGTGATGAGGGCTGACTATTGTAAGATCTGAATCGAATCCAATAGAAAATAATTTGATATATTTGTTGGCTCAGCAAATGAGAAATTGCTTGAATCCCTTCACAATTATTAGTACATTCAAGAGAAACCTTCCTGTCGCTTAGCATTCAAGGAGTTCGAAGAAACGAAATCACAATGATGAATTACATGCAATTTTACGTGCACTAACTTTTATTAATGCTCACCATTCAGTTTATTGTGTCTACAAGGTAATGAATGTATATATCTAGAAAGAATTAGTCAAAGGATATATCATTTCTTTAAAGATATTGACGTAACGATAATTATAGATCAAAATCATAAAGTAGTCAATTTCTTGACTGAATCTAATTAACAACATATGCTAACCTTATCATGAACCTTATCAAACTTTATACTATTATATTTATCAAAAATCAAACCACCCAATGTCAATGAAAAAAGCAATTATACTTAGTATTCCCAAATTATCCCAACATGAGAATATTTTTAATAACAAGAAAGATTATTACATCGAAGCACTAGCCAGATATGGATATAAAGGTGAAATAAAATATATTAACGATATAAATAAAGCATCAGAGGAAGGGAAAATATCAAAACCTAAACAGTCACATGTTATTTCATAGACTATGGTAATGGGTATATCCAATTATGTAAATAGTAGTACAAATATTAATGGTAATAAAAATAATGTTATAGACAATATCAGTAAGTCCCAAATTAACAACAGTAATACCATTAAAAAGACAAATAAACGTGAAAAGTGTGTTTGGTTTCGTCCTCCTTATAGTGCACACACAAAATATAATTTACCAAAAGATTTTTTTCAAATTATCGATAAAAAATAGAAAAATGGAAATAGTCTAAGTAAACTTATAAACCGGAATAATG
The DNA here is from genome assembly GCF_053919585.1 of Euprymna scolopes. Lineage (NCBI taxonomy): Eukaryota > Metazoa > Mollusca > Cephalopoda > Sepiida > Sepiolidae > Euprymna > Euprymna scolopes. The sequence continues at coordinate 29,066,753 of NC_136500.1, forward strand.
TAAAATGATCCTTGTCGACGTCAACTAATTTAGTTAAAACTATTATAACTTCTAACAATGCAAAAATAAATAAAGCGACAAATGTAGGAGGATTATTAAATAATCAAAACAATAAAGTGAATTCACTGTGCAATTGTAGAAATATTGACGAATGCCCATTAGAAGGTTAATATTTCATTTCTAATGTAGGATATAAATGCGATGTAGCAGATATTAACAGAATTAGAACATATATTGGGGCCACGGATTGCAGTTTTAAAGAAAGATCCAATAATCATAGAGCATCTTTCAAAATACCACAAGTCAACAATAAGAAGAAAACAACAGCATTAGCAAATTGGATTAGGGAATTAAAGAAACACAATAGTATACAAATTGAAATGATCGATATTGGATAGTGCCAGTAAATACTCACCACACAAGTCGGCCCGATGTAACCTTTGCAATCTCGAATCGCATCATATAATAATATCTAAATCTTAAGAAACGTCCGGAAGTAATTCAAAGCTCCTTACATAAATAAAAATATGCATTATCGCGAGTAAAACTCGATTAGTAAAATTATAAAATTGAAATTGAATTAACGTACTTATCAAGTAAAGTTAATTTTGTTTTATGTAGACTAAAATGTAAATAAATAAAGCTGAGAATAAAAATGAAAATAATAAATTTAAAGAAATAATAAAGGTTAGATAAACAATTAAATCTAAATTAAATATAACAGTGATTATAAGGATAATTAAAACAGTAAATAAAAAGGAAATGACATAAATATTTTCGTTGTACTATTTAGTATGATTTCAAAATATCATGTTAGGATATATTAATAGTATTACATTCTATAATAGTAATTTGTAAGTGGTTTAATTAGATGTAATAAGTAACAGATGGACTACAATAAAACATGATTCGCAAAATAGAATATATATATATATATATATATGTATATATACATATATATGTAACTACCTTAAATATAATTAGCTAATGAAAATAAAAAAATAAATAAACTTTATAAACATGTATATAGGCCTAATGGATTTTGATAATGGTAGCATATAAAATGGCAAAAATATCTAAATTAATATTTAATATGAACAACGAAGGTAAGTATGTCAATATATTAAACATAATATAATATTTTACTGTGGAGTGATAAAAAAGAGCGGGCATCTATATTATACAATTAGTGCTAAGTTCAGATCTAGTTCGTCACTTTAATCAAACTAACATCTGACGTCGTTTCCAATGTCCTGATAAGAAACTAAATCAAATACGCGTTGCAATAAATGTTATTTGTTTCAAATCTTCTTTTTTTTAGAAAAAGATGAAAATATATTTCAATTTCTGGACACATATTACGACAATATATTTGTCAGTAAATAAAATAAGTAAGACTATGAAAATAACGTTTTTTTTCTTTAATTCAGTTAAATTTGTTTTAAATATGTTTAGGGATTATATGGCATATAATGCGTGAATAGGGATTTTAAAACGTGAGTTGGTCACAGTTGTCTTCTAATATGTGTTTGACTAAAAATATTTATCATTGGCAAAACTTATTGTAGATTCATTGGCTTTTTCTGAAGAGAGGTATTTTGTTGGAAGTTTTTTGTTGAGAAATAAGCCAGAATTCCTCTATACCTATTAAAATTCAAACTTATTATAAAAGGGTATGTTTTTCTATACGCAGTTATTAATACATTTTAATTTTAATCTATTTCTTAAAATGTAGCCGATGACGAAATATAGGAAATTTAATTTAATATGAAGTGACAAATAGAATCGTTACTATATAACTTTAAATGTTGTATTAGTCTAACACTTATCCAAACATGTTACAGCTATAACGTAATGTTCGTGCTTTAAGTTGTAAGATGTAAATTAGAAGAAACATAATTCGAAAATTCGTAGAATATAATTCGAAAATTCGTAGAATATAAATTCTATGTATATTTTATACGTACCAGGATGAATATTGGTAGACAAATGGTATTTGCTGAAGTATTCACCAGAAATATCATTTTTATGTGAATATGTCAATCAAACTCGCCCTCAGCGGTTCTCTGATAATGTTTAGAATCTAAGGCGAGTTAAGATCAAACGTGCTGGATGAAAGTTATCTCTGATGGGAAGCAATGCACGGATTCTATAGAGGCCAAAATAAAAAGCGAATAACGAAAACAGTTAGACGTAGTGCAATGTAAATTTATTAAGCTAATATTTCTCTTAACGTCAAAAAATATATTTATGCTTATTGGATGGCAAAAAGTTGTATCGCAAAAACCCACTTCATTGTAGATGAAAATTTGGATCCCCTGACCACCAGCACCACACGCATCTCGAAGATATTAGATATTTATGTAGAAGTCGAGTCAATACAACAATAAATACGTAATTAACTAAATATTTTACAAAATTCCGGCAAGAATACGCCTCTAACATTAATAAGATACCTACCCACACATATCCAACAGATACATGTGCACAAGCGACCTTGTCTTTCTGTTTGCGAAACGGTCTCTACGAAAACCTCTTCTCAATTTTAGTCTGCGGACATTAAACTTGATATATAGTGTATTTGGGTCTGTGAAAAAAAAGTCGATTTAATTACTGACTGGAAAAAATAACTGCTAAAGGTTTAAAAAATAGAAAAAATAGAACTTGCTAAGCGTACGGTGACGAAACATGCTACTTGTATGCATGCGTTAATATACATTCATATGTGAAACAACTACATTTTTAAAGTGCTCATATGCGTATAACGTAGCGTAAGGTGTAAGGTGGGACATCCCTACGTTTTAGTTTCGAACGAGCCAGCAGGTTATCTTAACCGGATTATTGTCTAAAACGACAGTCAATCGATTGCTTCCTGCGTTATTATGAAATGTATATACATACCCTTTCTTACTATCGTAGTTGATATTCTTAAGCATCTTTTTTTTAATTAATTGGAATAGTACTTTTATTCACATCCATTTTTATACGAAGAATAATACGATGGGTGATATTGAAGCAGTGTGAAGATATATCAGTTCAATCCGTCGCAACACGCAGGTTCTATCTACAGGTTTTTAGTTGATAAACAGCATTCTGAAACAGAAACATGAGTGCCAGTTTATTATATATAAATTAAAAATGTTCACATACAACATGAAATCACAAAACCTGTTAAGATGTGATGATGTTTCAAAAAGCACATTTAGATTATGTCTCGTTTTTAGAATGTGTGTTTCAGTTCTAGGACTTGGTTTTCTCTATCAGTCCATGTAAACATCAAGAACTATTTTCTTGGGATTTTAAAGCGTCAGATAAAATTATTAATATGCAGCTGTTCCTTCCTCTGTAATTTACAAAAAAAAGCTCAGGTCATTTTAGTATGTGAAGCCAATTGTGATAATTAAGAAAAATCGTAAGATACTCATGTTTCACAAAAGCTGGTGGAAGATTGGTGCCTATTCCGGCATGCGCTGAGATCAACAATTCTTTAAAAATTCTTTGAGCAACATACCACGAAGATAACAGATTGAAGAACTGGATGTTTATTTCCTAAAATATAGTGTAAGTGTAACTTATATGGGAACAACTTGAAGAATTGTGATCTTCATGTTTACGTTGGACTGTTTAACAGACATATTGTTCTAGAATTTGCGGAATATCCGCCGAAATAAGCAAGATAATTTTAAGTTTTTCTTTTTTACTATGATGAAATTCCAAAAACTTAGGAATTCAAAGCGACCATCGCTGAACAAATTCGTAGCATAATAAAAAGTAGTGAGAGGGTAGTTACCAACGCCCCTCAACAACTTCATGTATGCTTATATTCCGTTTTATACGCTATGTTATGCCATATAAAAGCCTAAGTTGTCTAAGCCACACTTAAACAAATAATTGAATAATAAATAACGTTTTCATAGATAAAATATTTTGCCTGTCAAAATATGTATGATTCAAACGTATTACGCATAATAAAGAAGTCTATCCAAGGCGAACATTAGGATTTGTTTTGTTAAATTTTCTTCTTAAGTCAACAAATACTGAATACAGCAACTGTTTCATTGTCGTATTGAAATATTTATGAAATTAACAAAGATTTGTCTTCCTTGTCTGGGTCGTGAGTTACAGTCGTATATATAAATCATATTCATAGTTACACACGCTCTACTTTAGGAAATTTCCGTACTCAATAAATTGCTATGAACTTGAATTCAAAAGTATTTTGGCGCTTAGTAATAGGTAACAGGTTTCATGTGTCAATCAATACCCATTTTAACCTTTTGTATTGCTAAATGTGAGTGACTAAGAACAGGAAGAAATCGATAACAAGTTCAGCAAATAAATCGCTTAGCTAACCAAGCGAACAATTGAATAATTAAAATTGCCAAATTTGAATAGGCCATTTTAAAATAAAAAAAAATCATAATTCAGTATTTTTGAACGCATATAGAAGAAGCACAATTAGCAAATAAAAAGAAAAAAGATCATTTCTATCGCATTTGCATTTGAATGAAACTTTGTATAGAAAACATACACATAGGAAAACACAGACGCGCCACGCATAGAAACATGCACTAATGAAAACCATATAGATTCACCAGCACACTAGTTATCGTAAAATACGCATATACATCATAATAATATGAGATTATAAAAACACGCACATATGAAACAAAGTAAAAAATACACATGTGCATAGTATAATTAGTAAATTTTATATTTTATACAAATATAATTGCTTACATATGTGCATACATTTTTCAGTTGCGATGTCTTAGAAATCGTATGTCATCTGGTCAGGTCTTACAATGAAATTTGTTTGTATGCTAATCGGACACGCTTATGTCCTTAAAAGAGAAATAAGCAATGCAAATGAAATAGAAACATGAAATAAATGATTGAAAACAGGGATGGTGTTTATTTCTTTTTATCGCTATTGCTGTAAATTTAAGATAAAACACTGTACAGAAAATCATATACAGAAAATCACACAACGAATTATGATATGCCTTCATACATATTGGTATTATTATAACCTTCCTTTTTATTGAGACGTAACTTTGCTCTACTCTATTATCACTATAAGCATTTTCTGCGTTTTCATTTTATTTTCGTAGGCCTATTCTCTTTAAAAATTACATTTTTTTACGTTAAAAAGGATAAATAATGACCGTTTAAAATCAGGATTCATTATAATGTATGCCCTGAGGGCATTGCATTTTAACACAAATTCCCGCCTAAATATGTATGCACATATGTAGCCAACAATGATTGTATCAATCAATTAAAAGTATATAATATAAATGTTCTGCTTGTCATTAGACATTGTTAGAATAAATATCGGAGCGCCATTAGTTTATATCAAAATACTACAGCAACACACTCATTATATATATATATATATATATATATATATATATATATATATATATATATACATATATATATACATATATATATACATATATATATAAACAATAATTATTCATTCATACATATAAACACCAGAGTTTCATGCTTACGCAATCATCAGTGTGAGATTACAATTCCTGCTTGTCATGATATTGTAACCCAGACACAACGCTGCCTTTTGATTCATTTACTCCTAGCACAGGACCACCAAAATTGCCACTTGAATGAAGGAAATCAATAACTATTTATTTCGGCGAGTACATTACGTAAACTAGAGTGCCCACCAGCGGAAATTGTGAACATTTCATATACGCTAGTTGATTTTTTTTTAGTTATGTAGGGAAACTTGTAGTGTGACTGCTGTCACGAGGGCAGGCTGCCAAGGGTGGCATGTGCGACACTCAGAACTCGAAACCGGACCGATAGGGCACGTAAAGGCGACAAATGATCAGATTAGATCACGTCTTAATTTGCATATCAATGAGGCTAGACACTGGAATGAGGTAATATAATGCCGGCAGTGAAGATGTCGGCAGTTGAGTTCTGAAGAATCGGACTGAACGAGTCGGAGCTGAAAATGTTCGAATGCTGCCGAGAATCCAGTCCATTTTTTTTTCTATTAGAAATTATAACTCTGCAGACAGTGCCCAACGATTAAGTATTTTTAATGATGCTAGAAAAGTATAATTATATAATACAGTTTTTATTGTTAACTACAAGCACTATTATTTAATGGTTACGAAATTATATATATATATATATATATATATATATATATATATATATATATATATATATATATATATATATATATATGCAGGGTACAACATTTTATTATGGCTATGTAAAGAACCTCTTAGGGCTTAATCTAGTTTCTATTTATTTTTATACATATATTCCCCCCTACTTTTTCATCGCCGATTCATTGTTTCCCCCCTTTTCTTTTTAAAACGTAATTAAGCTCTATTTTAGCTCTGTTGAGCGAGCTTCGAAACCGGTCAGCTGATACATTCATTTTTATTTTTTAATCTCACAATCTAAAATAAAGAATGTTTTCGAACAAGTTTAAATTTGGTCTTTACAGAGCCATTATATATATATATATATATATATATATATATATATATATATATATATATATATATATATATAAATACGTTTGCCCCAAGAGTAAAACTTATATTTAACTAAAAATTTAAAAAGTTACCAGAATATGACCAGTACCATTAAACGGAGCGATTTTTGCGCTTCACGATTTATTTTTCTATATACTAACGGCTATGCAACGGCTCACTCGCAATGAATGATAGGTGTGCATAGGATGAAAAGCGAAGTGAAAAGTAAGAGAGAGAAAGAAAGAAGAGGTAAGGAAATGTAAGAATATACGTAAATTTCCAATATAAATATTGATTTAAAAAATATTAAGAAAAAAGGCCGATTCCGAAAAAGTATCGAAATACAAAAAAAAAAAAGGAAGAAAAGGCAAATTACTGAGCAAAATCATTTTAAAAATTTAATGAAAAAAAATAGGTGTAACGAAGAAGAAAACTAATTTTCAGACACATTTATTTTTAGGTAGTCATCCCGTTGGACAAATTTACAGGGTGGCACGATATAGTTGTCAGCCTAAACAAAATAAGATTACATCTTTATTTTAAAACTTTTATCGAACAAATCAATTCAGATATCTTTATTATGTAGTAGAGCTGAGATTCATCCAATGTAGTCGCCTCCAGCAGCGATATCCGTCTTAATGCGTGTCCGGACTTGGGAGCGGGCCTTTTTCACAAGCTCCGGTTGGAGCGCGTCGACTATTCGGCTAATTGCAGAAGTCAGGCCGGCTTTAGTGTTGTTGATGATCTCCATGTATCATCAAACAGAAGTAGTCCAGAAGGTTAAGGTCGGGAAAGGAGGGGGCAGTGAGAGCGTCCATTCTGAAGCCAAGCATGGGTCGCTTTCGACTTACGGGCCAGCGCCGAATCCTGCTGCCACACCCATCGTGTACGGGCGGCTACTTGACTGCACCAGCATACTATCACACTTTTCAGCACATCCAGTTACACATTGGTGGTGACTTTCAAGACGGTCTCGAGGGTGCGAAGTGGCATCATGTTGTCCTCACTTGAAACCACACCGAAAGTCCAAAACCGTAGCCGGACACGTTGTTTTCATCACACCATTGAAACGTCCTTATTATTTGTGGCAATTCAACGATGCATATTTAGGATGCTGGCAATGACCGTGTTGTCATAACTTGGATCGTTAGACAGCATGATTTGTACAGCGACGCATCTCCGATATCGCTCGTTGAACATTTGTCACTTTCAGACATGATAAAAAGTTCCTATCGCTCTTGGGATTTGTACAGAACTGGCCAACTGAAAAATGAAAACCGGTTTTCATCAAACGGAAATGGAATCATGTCCTATTTTCGTGACCCGAATCTAAGCAGTGATTGAGGCTATAGTCACATACAGTACTGTTTCGCTGTTTCACAGCTCATCAGTGCGGCTATACAAGCAACTACCTCAAGGATCGAAACTGAATCGCCCAAATGGCAGTCGTAGCTTCTAACCGTTGCGCTATATGGATGATGCTATGCGGGCAGTGAGATATTTTGACATTGCCCAAATACCTAAGCTCAATTTGTTTACACAAAGAGCATCGGTTCATACGCTAATGGTAATTTGTATATCTCTTCCACCTATGCCCAACCTAAGATAGGGAGCAGCTACGTTAACAAAACACACATTTAGAAACAAATGCCCACATATCTACACTCAACATGTCACACACACACGCATATACAGTGATGATCATATTTATTGGCACGGTAAAATAAAAGTTAAATTTTGTCTAATAAATTCTAAAAAAGGGATTAAATTAAAGAAAATAACAAAGTATATTATGTATTTTTAACTGGCCTTTCCGATGCAGCAATCGGATTTTAGAAAAAATAAATAACAAAGGAACAACAAACATAATTGCAAAAAACCCTTGTTCAAAATTATTGGCACTATTTATTTAATAATCAATTGTATAGCCTTTGGCCTTGATTACCTTCGTCAGTCGCTTTTCATAGTTTACAACCAAGTTGTTGCACTCTTCAGTAGTAATTTTAGCCCACTCTTCCTGACAATAATCCTCCAATTGAATAAGATTCTTAGGCTTCCTTTGCATTACCCTCAATTTTAATGTTCTCCATAAATTTTCAATTGGATTAAGGTCTGGGCTTTGTGATGGCCACTCCAAAACATTAATATGATTGTCCTCAAGCCATTTCTTAGTCAGTTTAGCCGAATGCTTTGGGTCATTATCTTGCATGAACCACCAACGACGACCAAGTGAGAGCTCTTTAGCAGAGTCTTTCAGGTTTTCATCCAATATTTAAACATAATCTTCCTTTTTTATGCTACCTGTGACCTTAACAAGTCGCCCTGGTCCAGAGGCAGCAAAGGATCCCCAAAACATCAAACTGCCTCCACCGTGCTTCACTGTGGGTATGGTGTTCTTAGGCAGGAAAGCTTCGCCAGATTTTCTGTAAATATAAGACACTTTATTATGGCCAAATAACTCTATTTTCGTTTCGTCAGTCCATAGAACACGTTTCCAGAATGCAACATCTTTATCAATATGACGTTTTGCAAAGGCTAGCCTTGCTTTCAGGTGCATAGGCTTCAATAAGGGAGTCTTTCTCGGACGACATGCTTTTAAACCAGCTCTGTTCAAAACTCTACCAACTGTATGTCGAGATACATTCACTCCAGAGGTGCTCTGTTCATCAACAATCTCCCCAACAGAGATCCTTGGGTTTTGTTTTACTTGTCGAACAATTTTCCGTTCATCTCTTGGGGAAAGAATCCTTTTTCTCCCTCTACCCTCTAAACTCATAACGTGGCCTTGCGATTTGAACTTGTTTATTATGGCTCTAACAGTGGATTTGGGAAGGTGAAGCTTCTTTGAAATCTTATCATAGCCCTCCCCATTGGTATGGCATGCTACAACAAGCTTCCTGACGTCTTCGCTGTGTTCCTTAGTTTTAACCATGGCGATTGAAAATTATAATTTAGTCACTTATAATAGTTTAAATAAATCGCTATCTAAAAATTATCTGAAAAAAATTATTCACTGAATTAGCGTTAAACAAGCATAATATGGCTATAAAAAAGTTCAGAAAGCACGTAAACCGGAAATTGATTGATAGTATACTGATACTAAAAGAAAAACAAAGCCGTGCCAATAATTTTGAACAAGGGTTTTTTGCAATTATGTTTGTTGTTCCTTTGTTATTTATTTTTTCTAAAATCCGATTGCTGCATCGGAAAGGCCAGTTAAAAATACATAATATACTTTGTTATTTTCTTTAATTTAATCCCTTTTTTAGAATTTATTAGACAAAATTTAACTTTTATTTTACCGTGCCAATAAATATGATCATCGCTGTATATATATATATATATATATATATATATATATATATATATATATATATATATATATATATATATATATATATATATAAATATTGGTCTGGAGTGTAAGGTGTGCGGAAGATTATGTCTGAGCAGAGCTGGGCTGATGAGTCACCAGACTATTCATCGGCGCAGTGAGCCACGAAGCACTCTTGCGTTGCCAGAGCTAACCTGTGTCAACTGCGGGCGGACATACAAAACAGCAGGTGGTTTGAAGCGGCATTTTATTATACATAGAAGAGAACATTAAGAACGTGCTGCTAGTGGCGCACATGTCTGCGCAATGTGTGCCAAGGAATGCCAGAGTTTGGCAGGGCTTAAAAGGCACCTTCCTGTAGCCCATCACTGAATGTTTTCGTGTTTTTGTATACCATTTTTGTGCTATATCAATCAATGGCAATGTTCGAAACCGAATTTGCTGCCATCATATATATATATATATATATATATATATATATATATATATATATATATATATATATATATATATAAGATACAAAGAAAAAACGAACAAGTACCGAACATGACCAGTCAAACCTACCAAAAACAGAAACATACCCGATTTCAACAGCTCGAGATATTCCAAAACAAAGGTAAGAAACGAGACACACATCACTCTCAAACATACACACACAACAGACCCAAACACACACAACGAAACGACCGGAACATATTCATACCATACACCCATCCCCACCAACAAACTCAACAAAAACTCCCATATAGAACACCACACAGCCACACAAGAACACAGGCACCATACAAACACAAATACTACTACCAAAATGCTCGAAGAAACAACATATCAACAACCGACAACCCACTACCACATGACAATACTAAAAGATACAACCTCCCACAACAATACGAAAATAGTTACTACCAACCATGTCACCCAACTCAGCCAAGAACCCACTCTCTCTTACCCCACCCCAGCCACATAAACCACAAAAAATCCCCCTACTTAACAACCCCCACCCTAACAACCCAATGGAACAAAACCACCCTTATAGATACAACCCAACACAAAACAATCTTTACAACACCCACACCCAGTACGCAACGTACAAAACCGACCCCAAAAATACCCCCACACAATCACAACCAATCCGAATACGCCAGGTACCATCATAACCCATGCATCCCTACAAAACGGCACAACCAACCTCCCAACCGAATCAACGAAACAAATGATCCTCACAATCATTTTTTAGGAATCCCTCCCGAAATGACAACACCAGACTAGACAACAAAAAACCCAAAGTCATCAACCTATCTACAGAGACACTTACAAAGGGCGAAATTGAAGTACCAAAACTAGGCCTCAAATTCTGCCCAACTCCCAGAAGTAACATAGCAGATTTAAAGAAAGACCTCAACGAATTTGAACGCAAACCTCACATTCAGACCCATACTAGCAGGACCATCATGCCCAACAAGCAGACTTAGCAACCTAATAGATATACTATTACAGCACTTCATCAATCTAGTCAGAAGTTTTGTAAGAGATAACACACACTTCCTTAGCTCCCTACCACAAACAGTAGACGATGGGACTATATTAGCCACATTCGATGTTGGCAGCCTACATAGCAATATCCCACACAATCTAGGAAAAGAAGCTATCGCATATTGGATTGAAAAACATACACAGACTTTACACCCAGATTTAATAAACAATTCGTGATTGATAGCATCGACATAATCCTCAATCACAACTCCTTCCAATTCAATAAAGACAACTACATCAAAATACTAGGAAAAGCAATGGGTACCAAAATGGCACCGACATATGCCACCCTTACACTCGCCTTCCGAGATGAGACTCTTTATGAAAGGATAGAGCAAAAGAACGGGCACAATATAAAAACACTCTTCATAAAATCTTGGAAAAGATACCTAGACGACTGCTTTATCCTCTGGAGAACCTCATGGGGGATATCAAAGAACTCCACACTTTGCTACAAAATCTACAGCCAAAAATAAATTTCACACTAGAACAAAGCCCCACAGAACTACATTTTCTAGACATCCTAGTAACAATAAAAAACCACACATAATCACAGCCATCAACCACAAACCGACAGACACTCAACAATACCTCCACTTCAAAAGTCACTACCATAAAAACTGTCTAAAATCAATACCCTACTCCCTAGCACGTAAAGTCTGCACCATAGATACAGACAGACACCTCCGTTTAATTAGACTGAATGAAATACAAATAACATTGAGGAAAAGAGGATATCCACTACCACTAATACAGAAAGGTATTGAACTGGCTGAAAAATTCCAATAAACCAACTAAGAATCCCAAAAGAACACAACAAGGAACAAATCTTAGCATACGTCTCTACACACAACACATAAAAAACAACCCAGAACTATTCACACAGATAACAAAAAACCGTATCCTCCTCAATCAGAACGACAAACTAAACAACATACTTAAAACAACAAAAATAATAAAAAGCAAACGCCAACACAAAAACTTAAAACACATCCTAACTTCCTCAAAACTCGTTCCACATACTACTAAAGGGGTTACAAAATGCAACAAACCGCGATGTGGAGTATGTGACATAATAATAGAAGGTAACACATACACATTCGAAAAGCCAGCACAAACATTCAAAATTAAAAAGGATCTAAATTGTACCTCCAGAAATGTAGTATATGCACTAGGATGCACAACATGCAACAAATCCTACTTAGGCGCCACAATAAATGTCAGCAATAGAGTGGCTTTACATAAGATCAACATCAAAATTGCAGATAACAGACACCTCTATGTTTCAAAATACGTACACACGTGCAGTGGAAACAGCTTCAAAATAATGCCAATCTTCCAAACAGACAATTACTTTTATTTACTTACATAGGAAAAAAACTTCATCATCAGATTCACTCCTGAACTGAACAGAGCCTAATATCATAACACAAAAACATGAAATGCAAGGTACACTTGCATGCACATCCATACACATACAGATATGCACACCCTAACATAAATCAGAACCGACACATTAAAACACACACACGTGCGCGCATACAACCACACACAGACATAACACCCCTATCTCTAATACAACACACTGAACAATACCAACCCTACTTAACCTCGAAACCAACAACACTAGGAAACACCTTGAACCATAGTATAATATATGTTCCAACACCTCGCTACCTCCTCAGTCAGTGGAGAGAAATCCCTCATGACTGAGACAACTATCATCCCTTCTATCATCCCCCTCCCATGCCTGTACCCCCTCCAATTGCTCCCCCTCTGGGGAACAAAATCTTCCCCACACTTGGAACCGATCCTGGGTCTGGCCATACCCACATGGGGAAACAAATAAATAGAAACATTAAAAAATCCCCTATACATATTTTTAATACACCTCTCTTTCTAAACAAACATAATATAAGGAATACCCGGAAAGACTAAAACGAAAAATTACAATACTAAAATCCAAGAATCCAAAAAATAAATATCAAAATAGAATGAAAGCGCCCCTATCCTTATTTCAGAAGAGCTGGTCCCCCCCCCTTCCTCACACATACACATTAGTAACGACCTCGGATCACAGTCACCTTCCTAGGAAGCAAATAACCTCATAATACTATAAAACAGTATACACATTCTCAAACCAATAAAAGCAAACACACACGCGCACACACACGCGCCCACACACACACAAACACACACACCCAGTTACCTCACCCTAAAGGAAAAGAAAAAAAAACACTAGCAGAAAGAGAGGGTGACTAGAGCCAGGTCAGCGTCCCCGACAATCCCAATTAAAGAGTAATAAAAATTGAACGTGCCAATGAATAATAAACACTTACAAGCCGCCACCCCTTGGAAACACTTCAAATAAACTACGAAAGTTGCCATTTTTACATCTCCAACACATTTGAAAATAATTTCTGACGAGGACGCTTCATAGAACGTCTGAAACGCGCGTAAAAACGATTTCAATGACTTAAAAACATTATTACAATGATCCAAACATGATTCTCAATGAAAAACCAAGACACGGAATAATAAAATAATGTTAAAAAATGCACATTGTTGGTGACTACTCCCTTAATTAAATATATATATAGAGAGAGAGAGAGAGATAGAGAGAGAGATAGAGAGAAAGAGAGAAAGAGAGAGAGACGCATTAAAACAGAAAAATGCGCAGAAAAAATGCTGATCGAATTGCACGCACATAAATTAGAGAGGTATTTCCACCTAGGAGATATATAAACACACAGATTCGATTTGTAATTGTGAAAATAGACTGAATGGGCGCGCATTATTTTAGGTACATTTATTTTGTATATGAGAAATAAACATAATATGAGAGTATTTCATAATTCTGCTTGATAAAACTTTTTTAACGAAAAATACTTCTTAACAATTTAGAAAATCCTGTTAAACTACCCAGTATTTAAAAAAATACTTCAGCATTCTTCTGCATCTCAGTACACACCTATTAATCTTCAATGAGACATGTATAACTCGCTTGAATCTATATATTATTACGATATCGTGTATGCTATTTTGTGTGTTACGTTTACATTTTTTATCTTCCGAATGACTGTTATGACTTTCCATTCTTGTAATAAAAAATTTCCCAAGAATTTTTCGTAATTTTTTAATTTTTCGGTTTCGATTATAACTCAAATAAGTGAGATAAGTCAGAGATTAGAGATCAAGCGAATTGTCCGGTCAGATATTACATTAAGGTAGTACTTTTAGGATGATTCTAGCCAAAAAAATAAAACTCCTCAATTCATCTGATGATATGAGCCATTATTGAAATCCATGGATTAAGGAAATAAACAAAATTTCTCTATACATATTCCTTGTTTCAACAATGAATTCTTAACTTAAATATATGTGTATATATTTTGATTTACAGAATTTAACTTTAACCAGAAAACACACACACACACACACATATATATGTATATATATATATATATGTGTGTGTGTGTGTTACTTCATAGTTTAAGTTTTAATTTCGATTCAAGCTGATACACACAAGTCATAAATACAGTTCTTTGATTTTTTTTTAAATTATTACTTTATAATATATAAAAATCGATAGAAATTTGACTATATATATAAAAATATATATGAAATATGCATAAATTAAAATATCACATTCAAGCGTATTTTACCACTGGTCTACCCCGAGTGTCCCTGTAAGTTTAGATAAATATTTTTCAGTTAAAAAAAAAAACTCAAATATTATTGCATCCTCATTTATGCTCACAGAATGCCAGCATCAATATATTACATATGAAAGAGTTGGCTGTGGAATTTCTGACGGACTCAGCTAGTTTTCATTAACAGAGAAATTGCCAACCACATCAGCAATAATATAGTTTTAAATACTGTTTTATTATTAAGGGCGCACATTTAATAGACATATCTAAAAAAATATATATTCTTGCATTTCCATCCAGCAATTTGATGTGGAAATCAAAAGCCAATATTCGCAATGTGATTCTATTAAGGAAAATGATCTTTGGTTTCTTTAGTTCTCGAGAAAGAAATCAGTTTGATAAACTTAGCCGGCTATTGCTTGAGGATCGGCAAATCGATGAAACGCCTTCAATACAAATAATAAACCGAAAGATAAATTGTCATGAAATCGCACTGCTTTGATTCCTATTGTTTGTTTTTTTTTCTGTAGACAATTTGGAAAATCACGACAAAAAGATTTAATCAATCGACCTGTTATCGAATCAACCAATCAATCAAATATATACACATATATATATATATATATGCATATACATATATATATATATATATATATATATATATATATATATATATATATATATATAAAGAATGATGGCGTTGATAGATTTCGAAAAGATTGATCTATTATTTTGTACAGATCGGAGGGGATAAACCAATAAAAGTGAAAATACAACGAAATAAAACCATACGAAGACTTGTTCAAAGTAAAGATAATTTAGCTTCATCGAAACAAATCAGCTAGAAAAAAGGCAATATGACTCTGGACTATAAAACGTTGTCCGAGTGTTTTGAACTATTTCTGTGTTCAATTTAATACGGATAAGAAGAAGTAACTTAGAAACTTAACCTTATTTTGCTGATGAATGTTCGAATTTCAATGATTGCTTCCAATATTTTTTAACATATATTGTCTACAAGGAAATTAAAAGAAGCGACTGGATATATTAGAACTATATCTGAGTATAAAGAAAACGAGATGGCGATTTAAATATGTAACTTTTGCGAAGCAAGAAAGATTGGTACAGCGGAATATGCGGATGGATTGTTCTGAAATGATCGAGGTATATATATATATATATATATATATATATATATATATATATATATATATATATATATGTATATATATGTATATGTATATATATGTATATATATATATATATAAATACCTGTAGTGTTTCATACTGATTCATTCATCTCTCCCTTTCTAGCTCTCTCTCTCTCTTTATATATATATATATATATATATATATATATATAAGTTTGTTTTGCTATATTTATGTACATTTCTCTCTCTCTCTTTATATCTATCTATCTATATATATATAAATATATATTTATATACATATGTGTGTGTGCCTGTGTGTGAGTGTGTATTTACATTTATCAAAATAAAGATCGGAACAATTTTTTATTTAAAACTAATGTTTTCAAACATATATTCGATTTCCTACAAGAAGAATCCGATAGAATCCAGGAGAAAAGGACAATTCGTTTTTTTTTTAGCACAACACATACGTATAAGTTTTTCAAGAATGATTCTAGTTAATTAGTTTTATTATAATATAAATAGCGTTTCGACTTGATTAAACTAATCGTAAAATATAACATCGAGGTTATAATTTAGAAGTTCTATAAATGAAGGGTCATTTTAAAAATGATTTTTTTACTAGAAACTTAAGATATTACCTCCAAAATCTGCATATATAAAGACTTTATTTAAGTTTGATTACAATCTCTCGCCCTCTCACTTTCTCTTTCTCTCTCTCTCTCACACGTTCTATATATGTATATATATATATATATATATGTATATATATATATATATAATAGGACAACAAGAGTATGAAATGAAGACACAAAACTATATATTGGAAGATATAGAATGGATTATTTATTGAATAATGGAATACAGGCAAAATGATCATACTCCCTATATAATAACAGTAGA